>NC_092048.1:125254453-125415644 GCF_003086295.3 Arachis hypogaea
CTTTAGACTAACATGGCAAGATTCCTGGAATTCATATTAAAAATTTTGGAATCCTTATTTTTTTCTTTTTCATACTATTTTCGAAAAAATCCAAAAAAAATTAGAAAATCATAAAAATAAAAAATATTTTGTGTTTCTTGTTTGAGTCTTGAGTCATATCATAAGTTTGGTGTCACTTGCATGTGCATCTTGCATTTTTTCGAAAATATCATGCATTCATAGTGTTCTTCATGATCTTCAAGTTGTTCTTGGTAAGTCTTCTTGTTTGATCTTGATGATTTTTTGTTTTGTGTCTTTCCATGTTTATCATATGCATTCTTGAATTCTTAGTGTCTAAGCATTAAAGAATTCTAAGTTTGGTGTCTTGCATATTTTATTTGCATTAAAAATTTTTCAAAAATTATGTTCTTGATGTTCATCATGACATTCAAAGTGTTCTTGGTGTTCATCTTGACATTCATAGCATTCTTGCATGCATTCATTGTTTTGATCTAAAAATTTCATGCATTGCATCATTTTTCTTGTTTTTCT
The DNA here is from genome assembly GCF_003086295.3 of Arachis hypogaea. NCBI lineage: Eukaryota > Viridiplantae > Streptophyta > Magnoliopsida > Fabales > Fabaceae > Arachis > Arachis hypogaea. The sequence continues at coordinate 125,254,985 of NC_092048.1, forward strand.
CTTGCATCATAAAAATTCAAAAATCAAAAAAATATCTTTCCCTTTTTCTCTCATCAAATTCGAAAGTTGATTTGACTTTTTCAAAAAATTTTAAAATCAAGTTGTTTCTTATGAGTCAAATCAAATTTTCAATTTGAAAATCTTATCTTTTTCAAAATCTTTTTCAAAAATCAAATCTTTTTCAAAATTCTTAGTTATTTTCGAAAATTCCAAAAATATTTTTCAAAAATATTTTTCTTATTTTTATACCAAATTTTCGAAAATAACATAATCAATTAATGTTTTGATTAAAAAATTTGAAGTTTGTTACTTGCTTGTTAAGAAAGATTCAAACTTTAAGTTCTAGAATCATATCTTGTGATTTCTTATGAATCAAGTCATTAATTGAGATTTTAAAAATCAAATCTTTTTCAAAAACTAATTTCTATCATATCTTTTCAAAAAATATCTTCTCATCTTATCTTTTTCAAAAATATATTTTTAAAATATCTTTCCTAACCTCCTAACTTCCTATCTTTTCAAAATTTGTTTCAACTAACTAACTAACTTTTGTTTGTTTCTTAACTTTTTCAAAACTACCTAACTAACTCTCTCTCTCTCTCTAATTTTCGAAAATATCTTCCCTCTTTTTCAAAAATTTCTTTTTTATTAACTAATTATTTTTATTTTTAAATTTTAAAAAATTTTTCGAAAATTTCCAACATTTTTTAAAAAAAAAACCATTTTTCAAAAATCACTAACTCTTTTTCAAAATAATTTTCGAAAATTATCCCTCCCCCATCCTATTCTATTTATTCATTCATATCCTAACATCTCATCTCACATCTCTTCCATCTGTACAGTTGTGTTTCTTCCTTTACATCACATTCTTTGTCTCCCCCTCTTTTCTTCCACTCACAAAGGGATCCCTATATTATGGTATAAAGGATCTCTATTATTATTATTATTTTTCTGTGCCTTCTTCTTTGTCATATGAGCAGGAGCAAGGATAAGAACATTCTTGTGGAAGCAGATCCAGAACCGGAAAGGACTCTGAAGAGAAAATTAAGAGAAGCTAAAATACAACAATCCAGAGATAACCTTTCAGAAATTTTCAAACAGGAAGAGGAGATGGCAGCCGAAAATAATAATAATGTAAGGAAGATGCTTGGTGACTTCACTGCACCTAATTCCAATTTACATGGAAGAAGCATCTCCATTCCTGCCATTGGAGCAAACAACTTTGAGCTGAAACCTCAATTAGTTTCTCTGATGCAGCAGAACTGCAAGTTTCATGGACTTCCATTTGAAGATCCTTTTCAGTTCTTAACTGAATTCTTGCAGACATGTGATACTGTTAAGACTAATGGAGTAGATCCTGAAGTCTACAGGCTCATGCTTTTCCCTTTTGCTGTAAGAAACAGAGCTAGATTATGGTTGGATTCTCAACCTAAAGACAGCCTGAACTCTTGGGATAAGCTAGTCACGGCTTTCTTAGCCAAGTACTTTCCTCCTCAAAAGCTGAGCAAGCTTAGAGCTGATGTTCAAACCTTCAGACAGAAAGATACAAACAGTTGACCAAAAAGTGTCCTTCTGACATGCTTTCAGAATGGACCATCCTGGATATATTCTATGATGGTTTATCTGAGCTATCAAAGATGTCACTGGACACTTCTGCAGGTGGATCCATTCACCTAAAGAAAATGCCTGCAGAAGCTCAAGAACTCATTGATATGGTTGCTAATAACCAGTTCATGTACACTTCTGAAAGGAATCCTGTGAGTAATGGGACGCCTATGAAGAAGGGAGTTCTTGAGGTTGATACTCTGAATGCCATATTGGCTCAGAATAAAATATTGACTCAGCAAGTCAATATGATTTCTCAGAGTCTGCATGGAATGCAAGCTGCATCCAACAGTACTCAAGAGGCATCTTCTGAAGAAGAAGCTTATGATCCTGAGAACCCTGCAATAGCAGAGGTAAATTACTTAGGTGAACCTTATGGAAACACCTATAACTCAACATGGAGAAATCATCCAAATTTCTCATGGAAGGATCAAAAGCCCCAACAAGGCTTTAATAATGGTGGAAGAAACAGGTTTAGCAATAGCAAACCTTTTCCATCATCAACTCAGCAACAGATAGAGAACTCTGAACAAAATGCTTCTAATTTAGCAAATCTAGTCTCTGATCTATCTAAGGCCACTGTAAGTTTCATGAATGAAACAAGGTCTTCCATTAGAAATTTGGAGGCACAAGTGGGCCAGCTGAGTAAAAGGATCACTGAAATCCCTCCTAGTACTCTCCCAAGCAATACAGAAGAGAACCCAAAAGGAGAGTGCAAGGCCATTGACATAAGCGCCATGGCCGAACCTGTGAGGAGAGGAGAGGACGTGAATCCCAAGGAGGAAGACCTCCTGGGACGTCCAGTGGTCAATAAGGAGCTTCCCTCTGAGGAATCAAGGGACTCTGAGGCTCATCTAGAGACCATAGAGATCCCATTGAACCTCCTTATGCCCTTCATGAGCTCTGATGAGTATTCCTCTTCTGAAGAGAATGAGGATGTTACTGAAGAGCAAACTGCCAAGTTTCTTGGTGCAATCATGAAGCTGAATGCCAAATTATTTGGCATTGATGCTTGGAAAGTTGAACCTCCCTTGTTCATCAATGAACTAAGTGATCTGGATCAACTGACATTGCCTCAGAAGAGACAGGATCCTGGAAAGTTCATAATACCCTGTACCATAGGCACCATGATCTTTAAGGCTCTATGTGACCTTGGTTCAGGAATAAACCTCATGCCCCTCTCTGTAATAGAGAAACTGGGAATCTATGGGGTGCAAGCTGCTAAAATCTCACTAGAGATGGCAGACAGCTCAAGAAAGCAGGCTTATGGACAAGTAGAAGATGTATTAGTAAAGGTTGAGGGCCTTTACATCCCTGCTGATTTCATAGTCCTGGATACTGGAAAGGAAGAGGATGAATCCATCATCCTAGGAAGAACTTTTCTGGCCACAGCAAGAGCTGTGATTGATGTTGACAGAGGTGAAATAGTCCTTCAATGGAATGAGAACTCCCTTGTATTCAAAACTCAAGGATCTCCCTCTGTAACCATGGAGAGGAAGCAGAAAAAGCTTCTCTCCAAGCAGAGTCAACCAGAGCCCCCACAGTCAAACTCTAAGTTTGGTGTTGGGAGGCCACAACCAAACTCTAAGTTTGGTGTTGAACTCCCATATCCAAACTCTAAGTTTGGTGTTGGAAAGTCTCAACAAAGCTCTGCACAACTGTGAGGCTCCATGAGAGCCCACTGTCAAGCTATTGACATTAAAGAAGCGCTTGTTGGGAGGCAACCCAATGTTTATCTAATTCTTATTTTTATTGTTTTCTTAGGTTCATGATCATGTGGAGTCATAAAATAAATATCAAAATTGAAAACGGAATCAAAAACAGCAGAAGAAAAATCACACCCTGGAGGAGCATCTGTCTGGCGTTCAGCGCCAGAACAGAGCATGGTTCTGGCGCTGAACGCCCAAAATGGGCAGCTTCTGGGCGCTGAACGCCAGAACAGGCATGGTTCTGGCGTTCAACGCCAGAAATGGCACACAAATGGGCGTTGAACGCCCAAAATGGCCACCAACCTGGCGCTGAACGCCCAGAGTTGGGTACAAGGGCATTTTTACATGCCTAATGGGTGCAGGGATGTAAATCCTTGAACATCTCAGGATCTGTGGACCCCACAGGATCCACTCAGGATCTGTGGACCCCACAGGATCCCCACCTACCTCCACTCACTTCTTCTCACCACTCTCTTTCACACAACCCCACAAACACTCTTCCCCATAAACCTACCTCATAAACTCCACCTACCTTCAAAATTCAAAACCAATTTCCCACCCAAACCCACCCATATGGCCGAACCTTAACCCCCCTCCCTTCCCTATATAAAGACCCCCATTCTTCATCAAATTCACACAACATACCTCTCTACACTCTTCTTAGCCGAAACCTCATCTCCCTCTCCCTCTCCATATTTCTTCTTCTTCTTCTTCTATTCTTTTGTTTATTGCTCGAGGGCGAGCAATATTCTAAGTTTGGTGTGGTAAAAGCATAGCTTTTTTGTTTTTCCATTACCATTGATGGCATCTAAGACCGGAGAATCCTCTAGAAGAGGGAAAGGGAAGACAAAAGCTTCCACATCCGAGTCATGGGAGATGGAAAAGTTCATCTCCAAAGCCCATCAAGACCACTTCTATGATGTTGTGGCCAAGAAGAAGGTGATCCCTGAGGTCCCTTTTAAACTCAAAAGAAATGAGTATCCGGAGATCCGACATGAAATTCAAAGAAGAGGTTGGGAAGTTCTAACAAATCCCATCCAACAAGTCGGCATCCTAATGGTTCAAGAGTTCTATGCCAATGCATGGATCACCAAGAACCATGATCAAAGTAAGAACCCGGATCCAAAGAACTATGTTACAATGGTTCGGGGAAAATACTTAGATTTTAGTCCGGAAAATGTGAGGTTGGCGTTCAACTTGCCATACATGGAAGAGAACGCACGCCCCTACACAAGGAGAGTCAACTTTGATCAAAGGTTGAACCAAGTCCTTATGGACATATGTGTAGAAGGAGCTCAATGGAAGATTGACTCCAAAGGCAAGCCGGTTCAACTAAGAAGATTGGACCTCAAGCCTATAGCTAGAGGATGGTTGGAGTTTATTCAATGCTCAATCATTCCCACTAGCAACCGGTCTGAAGTTACTATAGACCGGGCCATCATGATCCATAGCATCATGATTGGAGAAGAGGTGGAAGTTCATGAGATTATACCTCAAGAACTCTACAAGGTGGCTGACAAGTCCTCCACTATGGCAAGGTTAGCCTTTTCTCACCTCATTTGCCACCTATGCAATTCAGCTGGGATTGACATAGAGGGAGATATCCTCATCAAAGAGGACAAGCCCATCACTAAGAAAAAGATGGAGCAAGCAAGAGAGCCCAGTCATGGAGCTCAAGAGGCGCAAGAAGCTCATCACCATGAGATTCCGGAAATGCCTCAAATGCACTTTCCTCCACATAATTATTGGGAGCACATCAACACCTCCCTAGAAGAATTGAGTTCCAATATGGGACAACTAAGGGTGGAACATCAAGAGCACTCCATCATGCTTCATGAAATAAGAGAAGATCAAAAAGCAATGAGGGAGGAGCAACAAAGACAAGGAAGAGACATAGAAGAGCTCAAGGACATCATTGGTTCCTCAAGAAGGAAACGCCACCATCACTAAGGTGGATTCATTCCTTGTTCTTGCTTTCTCTGTTTTTCGTTTTCTATATTATGTGCTTATCTATGTTTGTGCCTTCATTACATGATCATTAGTAGTTAGTAACTTTGTCTTAAAGATATGAATGTCCTATGAATCCATCACCTCTCTTAAAAGAAAAATGTTTTAATTCAAAAGAACAAGAAGTACATGAGTTTCGAATTTATCCTTGAACTTAGCTTAATTATATTGATGTGGTGACAATGCTTCTTGTTTTCTGAATGTATGCTTGAACAGTGCATATGTCTTTTGAAGTTGCTGTTTAAGAATGTTAAATATGTTGGCTCTTGAAAGAATGATGACTAGGAGACATGTTATTTGATAATCTGAAAAATCATAAAAATGATTCTTGAAGCAAGAAAAAGCAGCAAAGAACAAAGCTTGCAGAAAAAAAAAAGGGCGAAAAAAATAGAAAAAAAAATAGAAAGAAAAAGAAAAAGCAAGTAGAAAAAGCCAATAACCCTTAAAACCAAAAGGCAAGGGCAAATAAAAAGGATCCCAAGGCTTTGAGCATCAGTGGATAGGAGGGCCTAAAGGAATAAAATCCTAGTCTAAGCGGCTAAACCAAGCTGTCCCTAACCATATGCTTGTGGCGTGTAGGTGTCAAGTGAAAACTTGAGACTGAGCGGTTAAAGTCAAGGTCCAAAGCAAAAAAAAAGAGTGTGCTTAAGAACCCTGGACACCTCTAATTGGGGACTTTAGCAAAGCTGAGTCACAATCTGAAAAGGTTCACCCAATTATGTGTCTGTGGCATTTATGTATCCGGTGGTAATACTGGAAAACAAAGTGCTTAGGGCCACGGCCAAGACTCATAAAGAAGCTGTGTTCAAGAATCATCATACTGAACTAGGAGAGTCAATAACACTATTCGAAATCTGAAGTTCCTACAGATGCCAATCATTCTGAACCTCAATGGATAAAGTGAGATGTCAAAACTATTCAAGAGGCAAAAAGCTATAAGTCCTGCTCATATGATTGCAGCTATGTTTCATTGATAGTTTGGAATTTATAGTATATTCTCTTCTTTTTATCCTATTTGATTTTTAGTTGCTTGGGGACAAGCAACAATTTAAGTTTGGTGTTGTGATGAGCGGATAATTTATACGCTTTTTGGCATTGTTTTTAGTATGTTTTTAGTAGGATCTAGTTACTTTTAGGGATGTTTTCATAAGTTTTTATGTTAAATTCACATTTCTGGACTTTACTATGAGTTTGTGTGTTTTTCTATGATTTCAGGTATTTTCTGGCTGAAATTGAGGGACTTGAGCAGAAATCAGATTCAGAGGTTGAAGAAGGACTGCTGATGCTGTTGGATTCTGACCTCTCTGCACTCAAAGTGGATTTTCTGGAGCTACAGAACTCGAAATGGCGCGCTTCCAATTGTGTTGGAAAGTAGACATCCAGGGCTTTCCAGCAATATATAATAGTCCATACTTTGGCCAAGAATAGACGACGTAAACTGGCGTTCAACGCCAGCCTTCTGCCCAAATCTGGCGTCCAGCGCCAGAAAAGGATCCAAAACCAGAGTTGAACGCCCAAACTGGCACAGAAACTGGCGTTCAACTCCACAAATGGCCTCTGCACGTGCAACACTTAAGCTCAGCCCAAACACACACCAAGTGGGCCCTGGAAGTGGATTTATGCATCAATTACTTACTCATGTAAACCCTAGTGACTAGTTTATTATAAATAGGACCTTTTACTAGTCTTTTTGACCATCTTTGGTCTCAGTTTTATTCCATTGTTCATCTTAGGAGACTATTGATCTCGTTTAGGAGGCTGGCCATCTCGGCCATGCCTGGACCTTCACTTATGTATTTTCATACGGTAGAGTTTCTACACTCCATAGATTAAGGTGTGGAGCTCTGCTGTTCCTCAAAGATTAATGCAAAGTACTACTGTTTTCTATTCAATTCTTCTTATTTCGCTTCTAAGATATCCATTCGCACCCAAGAACGTGATGAAGGTGATGATTATGTGTGACGCTCATCACCATCTCCCTTATGAACGCGTGCCTGACAAACACTTCTGTTCTACATGAATTAAGCTAGAATGAATATCTCTTAGATCTCCTAACCAGAATCTTCGTGGTGTAAGCTAGAATGATGGCGGCATTCAAGAGAATCCGGAAAGTCTAAACCTTGTCTGTGGTATTCCGAGTAGGATTCAATGATTGAATGACTGTGACGAGCTCCTAACTCGCGATTGCAGGGCGTTAGTGACAGACGCAAAAGGATAGTAAATCCTATTCCAGCATGATCGAGAACCGACAGATGAATAGCCGTGCCGTGACAGGGTGCGTGAGCATATTATTCACTGAGAGGATAAGATGAAGCCATTGACAAGGGTGATGCCTCCAGACGATTAGCCGTGCCGTGACAGGGCATTGGATCATTTTCCCGAGAGATGACCGAAAGTAGCCATTGACAGTGGTGATGTATCACATAAGGCCAGCCATGGAAGGGAGTAAGACTGATTGGATGAAGATAGCAGGAAAGCAGAGGTTCAGAGGAACGAAAAGCATCTTCATTCGCTTATCTGAAATTCCTGCCAATGAATCTACATAAGTATCTCTATCCCTTTTATTGTTTATTTTAATCTAATCAAGTATCATGTTTAAATCCGCCTGACTGAGATTTACAAGGTGACCATAGCTTGCTTCATACCAACAATCTCTGTGGATTCGACCCAGTACACTTGCTGGTTAGTTGTATCGAAGTTGTGACAATTATGAATTAAGATCAGAGCACCAAGCTTTGGAGCCATTACCAGGATTTGTTCGAGCCTGGAGATCACAATTTCGTGCACCACTCTGTTCTACGACTTAAGCGTAAAACTCTATATAGTAGGGTGTTATATATATATATATATATATATATATATATATATATATATATATATGCTTGATGTACACGTTAAAACTAGTTAACTTAAGCCCTTTATCTATTAGCCTTTATTTATTTATCGAACTATAACAATTTTAAAGTCTTTGTTTTTTTAGATTGATTATTTACCTCTTTGATGCTTTTGTCTTAAGTATTTTCTTAATTCTAACTTCTACTCCTCTTTTCTTTTTCTTTCTTTTCTGTAAGGAAGGTTTTCTTTTCCATTTTATTTTTTTGGCTTTGGAACCAGCTTTTCTTTCTTTCAGTAATTTTTTTAGAAAGTGCAGAATTTTCCAATGAGTAAGCAACTTTTTCGAATAATCTTGTGTGCTACGTATTGTCCTGGATGCTAGTAATTATGTTTTCTCTTTTTCATTTTTAGAGTTATTCTCCTAGTTTATTTCAAGCAGTATAACTATTGCATAGTATACATTCCCTTAATTTAGTTAAAATTTATTATTAAGTTTTTTTGGTAGTCTGACTCTATTATTTGAATTTTCGTTGTTCTATTATATCATTAAATTAGATATTAATAAGAGTTGGATTTCAAAGCCACGAGATGGTCTAGAATATAGGGACGGTTTGAACAGATTTTTAGATTTTGCATTTGCCAATGCATCATTCGATGGATGATACATTGAGTATGTCCGAAGTATGGGTTCTGCCTTTTCCAAAATAGAGAGGTTGCATACGATCTTCTGCTGATAAACCCTTTCCCCTCTAGTTATATATTTTGGATACATCACGGTGAGAGATGTGTGGTAGAGATCTCTAGTGACGGACAAGAAGAAGAATCCTATAGAAATTTCAACTCCCTAATGCTTGATATGGTCCACGAGGCATTCAACTTCCCAAGACTTCATGGCGATAAAGAAGACTCATTGATGAACATGTTGGAGGGAATGCAGAGGAGTTGCCGTACTTATACAATGAACCTAGTCGCAGGGCCCGCAATTTTCATGATCTACTCGATGATGGAGAGCAAGAATTATACCCGGGATGTTCAAAGTTCTCTAAGCTGTCTTTCTTGGTGGCTCTATCATATAAAATCCATGTGCGGAGTGAGCGACAAGGCCTTCAAAATGATATTGGATTTACTGGCGGACGTCTTTGAGCTTGCACAGATTTTGAGCAATATGCATGATGGCAAAAAGATCATATGAAAGCTCGGTATTGCGTACAAGAAGATAGATGCATGCCCAAATGACTGCATGCTATACCAGGGCAGTGACGAAGAACTGTCTAAATGCAAACGATGTGGGACATAGAGATAGAAGCAAAAGACTAAGAAGAACTATAGAGTGAGGATCAACATGGTTGTAAAGAAGAATGGGAAATTGCAAGCGGCAAAGATTCTTCGTTACTTCCCCCTTGTTCCATGATTGCAGTGGTTATACATGTCTAATAAGACAGTCATTGATATGTTGTGGCATAAGAGAGGTCGTAACTCTGACGGTATGTATAGGCATCCAAGGGACGGCAAGGCATGGAAGGCATTTGACAGAAGATATTCTGACTTTTCTGGCGATCCACGCAGTGTTCGCTTAGCCTTAGCTAGTGATGGTTTAACCCTTTTGGAAATATGAGCTCAAAGTACATAATTTGGCTCGTGGTTCTTATTCTGTATAACCTACCTCCCTAAATTTGTGTCAAACCCACCTTTTTTACCTCTCCATGATTATTCCTGGTCCTAAAATGTCTGGAAATGATATAGATGTCTACCTACAACCTTGATCGGTGAGTTGAAGTAGTTGTGGGTTGGTGTTAAAATGTACAATGCTAACGAAAAAAAACCTTCAAGATGTATGCTGCGTTGATGTGGACAATCAGCAATTTTTCAGGCTTGGGCAACTTATCCGGGTGGACATACAGTGGGAGAGCTTGTCCTGCGTACAATTTGGATGCTGAGACTAACCAACTGACACACAGTCAGAAATGGTGTTTGATGGGTCATCGTTGCTTTTTGAATCATGACCACAGATATAGAAAATACCTGGATAGATTTGATAGAAAGATAGAGGCTAGAGGTCCACCTGTCAAATTCTCTAGTGGAGACGTTATGAGACAATTAGAGGATGTGCATGTCCAACTTGGCAAGGTGCAATCGGTTACTGGGAAAAAGACACACGAACAGCATACTGCCGTGCAAGACGAATCTCCTTGGAAGAAGAGGAGTATATTCTTTGAGCTCCTTTATTGGGAGAACAATGGATTGCATAACAATTTTGACGTGATGCACATAGAGAAAAATGTGTGCGACAACATAGTTTTCATCATACTGAACGAGAAAAGTAAATCTAAAGACCACCTTACAGCTCGAAAAGACCTCCAGTTGATGGGAATCAAGCATGAATTGTGGCCACAGGAAAATGGAAAGTACCCCTCCATTGTCTTTACTATATATGTCCAATCCAGAGAAGGATGTCTTTCTAAGGACTATCAAGAATGTGGTCTTTCCAGATGGATACTCCAACAACATTTCTCACTGTGTTGACTTACGACAGCGTAAGTTGTCGGGCTTGAAAAGTCACGACTGTCATATTCTAATGGAACATCTACTGCCAATTGCGTTAAGGAATGCATTGCCTGCCCCAGTGTCTTTTGTCCTGGCGGATTTATCATCCTTTTTTAGTAGAATATGCAGCAAATCCACAGACCTTCAATAACTTGTTCTTCTTCAGGATTATGTGGTCCATACTCTGTGCCACATGGAAATGATTTTCCTTCCTTCTTTCTTCACAGTCATGGTTCACTTGACTATGCATCTGGTCGAGGAGGTGCACCTCAGTGGCCCAGTATATTATCGGTGGATATACCCAATTGAAAGGTAATTATCAAACAAATTTGTTTTTGTATTTTTTATTCTGGTAACCCACACATACTAAGTCACGTGTTATATTCTCAAAGGTACCTATGTTGTCTCAAGCAGTACGTGCGTAATAGATCACAACCAGAGGGCTCAATTGCAGAGGGATGCTTATCTGAGGAGATTCTCATATTATGTTCAAGATACCTAGATAATGTCGAGAGTAGGATTAATCGACCAATGCGTGTTAACGATCGACCGTGTGAACCTATGCCTAGTGAAAGTGCAACCATGTTCGCACTGTGGGGGCTATTTATTTTTACACTGTCACACCAACTGAAAAATTTCAAGCTCACTGTCACGTATTGGTCAATTGCCTGGCCGTGAAAAAATTCGTAGAGTAAGTGCATTTGAAATTATGGAATACGATAATGATCTACTATAGTTGGAGATTCTGACATGAAACTATCGTGATCTATCCAGTGATTTTAGGGCCATCACAAAGAGAAAGTTGTGAAGTAAGACAAGGTCCCAGTCTCACATAAACAGTGTTGTGCACAGAGAATTTCCCGAGTGGTTCAAGCGTGAAGTGAATCCTATTATGATTAATCCATTTACATATTTGATGGTGTCTTATCGTTTGTATCCCAAATTGATGAAACGCGTAATTGTTCCCTGCCAGGTTCCATTGGGAAGCATTAGGCATTCGAATGAATTGCAGTGGCTTACATGTGGCCCCAATATTCAAGTTAGCCACTTTACATCTTACAATGTAAATGGATTTAAGTTTAGAACCCTATTGAGAGAGGAAGGGTTAAAAACCCACAATAGCAGGGTTTATGTCACTTTTGACACTAGGAGTTATGCAAGCATGTGCGACAATAATGTTGTTGTTGGTAGCGTCTCGTATTACGAAAGACTGGTGTACATCCTTGAGTTGAACTGCAGCGGTCAGTTTATAGTCGTCTTGTTTAGATGTATCTAGGCAAACACCACCTCTGGAGAGGCATAAAATAAGACTTTTTGGGACACATAATGGTTAAGTTCTCTCATCTGATTCATACCGGTGATAAAAAAGATGACGAACTGTACATTCTTGCATCCAAAGCTCACCTTGTATACTATGTGGATAATTAAGTTGATAAGGAATAGAGTGTAGTAGTCCATGTGAAGCTAAGAGATTTGTTTAACATGAGTGTTTCGAGGGTTACCTGAAACTGAAGATCGATCTCGGATAAGATCTGCTGTGGTGGCCGGAGCTGTCGTGTCCGACTTGTTGGATCTGGTGGTGCTGCTGATCCTTGATCACCGGAGGGTGGTGGTACCTGCAAGAGACTCCGATGCTTAAGTTAGCATGGGCTTTAAGTAGGTTTTTTTGTGTAGAATCAGAGTATGAGTTATACCTGGGTGCTCCTGTGTATTTATAGTGGTGCGGGCTGACCTTTCTAGATAAGATAAGTTAGTTATCTTATCTTATCTTTGAGTGAAGTCATCTTATCTTTTAGGCCAGCCTCCTTCGGAGTGGGCTATGTCCCTATGTTTGGGCCTACTTGGGCCTTTATAGTGATTTGTCCGAGCTCTTTAAGGAGAGGTCGGGTGCGATCCAACCTAAAGAGGTCGGTCACTTTTGTCTTCGGTCAACCTGGGCTGCGTAACTCGACCCAGGGTATAAACAGTGCCCCTACTTGAGCTTGACTTTTACCTTTTAAGGTTGTGTCTTCAGACTTCGACCCTTTTTGAGAAGTCGAGCTCGAGCATTTTGCTTTTTGGTCGATCTCTGTATAACTCCTGCTGGACTCCTTGAATGCGAAGCGTTTTTCTTTTTTCCTTGTTAATTGTGGCGCGTGTTGTGCTTTCTTGGGAACGTGTGAGGGTTAAATGCTCATTAATTCCCTTCGCCGTTTTCCTTTTTTCCCTCTTTCATTTCTCATTTTGAATTTCAAAGAATCACTTTACAGTTTCTTCCTCCCTTTCTTTTCGCTCTTTGCTCATTGTTTTCTGATTTCTCCTTGCTTGCACGCCCTCAAGCTTTCTATATTTTTTGCTCGAGAGAATTTTACTGGTGCAGATTTCGATTGTTGCCTCTTCCTTCGTGCTCGTTTCCTCTTTCTTTGCAGGTTGGTATTTCTTCCTTCGTTCTTCATTTCGATGGTAGCCTTTATACTGCATGTCTGCGAAGTTTTTGGTTTTCACCAAGTCTGTTTTGAAAAGCTTGATCCTTTCCGCCAAAAATTGCATCTTTTTATTTTTGATAAATGCTGCGATTCCCTTTACTTGCTTCTGTTTGAGGAAAAATGCATTCTTTTTTGGTGGTCTTGCTTTCCGTAGGGTTTTTGTTTATCGCTGTTTCTATCTCTTTTCTCCCTTGCATGATATCTTTTTGTACAAAGTTTTAGCCTTTGTTGAACAATTGGTAGGGAGGATATTATAGCTTTGATGATTTTTGCATGGTCTGTTGATGATGGTGGTTTTCTTGCTGTTTGTATGGAGTGACATTACCAGAAAAAGAGTTGAACTTTTGTATTTTCTTGTTTAGGGTTTAGACTGTCGAGTTCCCTTTCTTGAATTCTTGCCTTGTTATTGCCTCCAAAGGGTGCCCCTGGACTTTAATGTGAGTCCTGGGGTTTCTCTTTTACCGCCCTATCTGGCACTTGATGTTCTGCTGTTATTATCCGAGTTGTTTCTTTATTTGCCCGTGTTGTTTGGCAGTAACCCAATTTTTCTTTTTCTTACTATAGGAATAGTTGACCTATGTCTTCTCACAAAAATATTGTTGAAATGTCTACCAAGGTTCCTGAAGGCATGTCTGACTGACTGGACTCTATAGTCCTAATGTGTGTTACAGTGGCTGACCCTGAATACCGTGTGAGACTTAGGGGGTCTTATAGGGTTTGTAGTAATAGGGACGAGGAGAAGAAGTATGAATTGGTGTCACCTGACTCGGAGGAGAGGGTTAGCTTTCCATCCCTAACTCAGGGAAAATGGCCCCTTTTTTATGCCAATGACTATTTCTTTAGTTTGTTAAACATCACTATCCCTTTTACTGCTTTTGAATCCGACCTGTTGTGGTCTTGTAACGTAGCCCCTTCCTAGCTTCATCCGAATTCATGGGCCTTCATTAAGATTTTTCAACTACTGTGTCAAGAGTTGGGTGTCTGACCTTCCATATCTCTCTTCCTTTATCTGTTCGTGTTGACCAAACCTGGAGTAGCCAAGAAAAAGGCTTCTTGGGTCTCGTTTCGAGCTACCCAGGGAAAGAAGGTGTTTTCTATGTATGATGAATCTTTTCAGAACTTTAAGAATTACTACTTTAAAGTTCGAGCTGTTGAAGACGTCCACCATTTCTTTTTAGATGAAAATAACGAGCCAACTTTTTCTTTGTATTGGAAAAAAGATGTAGTTGCTACTAAGTATTCTTGGGAGAACCTGGATGAGGTTGAACAGGATTTTGTGACTGTGTTAGAGGAGAATTGGGGAGAGCCTACTCATCTCGATACGAAGAAGTTTTTAGGAGATCATTCCCTCCTTCGTGCTGAACTGGGTAGTGGCCGACCAATTTTTCTGTAGTTTTACTTTGTGGTTGAATTTTACCCTTTTCTATTTTGTGACATGTTTTCTTGGTTTCTGTTTTGCAGAGATGGTGAAATCTACAGACTCCATGAAATACTTTCGTAGAGCTAAGAAAGCAACAGCTGCTCAAAACATCTCTACAAAGGCTTCTGGTGAAGGATCTTCTCAAATTCCGAAGAAGCTGACTTTGGACACTTCCGGGCCGAGGAAGATCATCCCGACTCCCTAGGTTCGCGTGGTTTCTTCCGACCCTTTCCAGCCGACTTCTGGTGCTGCCTCTGCTCCTACTTCTAGTCCTCCTCCAAAAAAGCAAAAAATTGTTGATCCCTATGACTTGAATGCCCCTGATTTTGACGCCGTGGGGTTTGTTGACAATCAAATTACTCCCTATGGCCATCTTCCAATGGACGATGTGTCCATCCTTCGCCACTTGGATTTCATTACTAGCAATAGTGTTCGGATGGCCCATATGGGTGCAGCCTTGTTCCGTACTGTCCAGGGTTCCCCGGTCCATGCAACTAAGGCTTTTCTTGAGGATGCTAAATTAGAGTTTGATAGAATCAAGAGGTTGAAGGATGAGCTTGATGCTATGGTAATTAAGCTGGAGTTGGATCTAGAGAAGGAAAAGTCCCGAGCTACCAGGGCTGAGGCAGCTGCAAACTTGGCAGAGGAAATCTCGAAAAAATATAAGGAGAGCTACACCCGCACATATGGCGAGCTGCTAGAGATCAGGGAAAGGCTTCAATCCGCCCATGCTGATTATGCCGAGCTTCAGGGTCACCTGGTGGGTAGTGTGACTGATGCTTATGAGAACTTGAAGGCTCAAGTCCAGGTCCTTGCCCTTGAGCTCGACCTGACTCTCTTCAGCTTGGATAATGTGGTAGAGGACGGCAAGATAGTGCCGGCCCCTGATGATGAGGATGAAAGCCCGCCCCTTATGCCGCCAGGTAAAACTATAGCTACTTCAGCCTCTTCCGCCCCTCTGAGATCGACCAGCCAGAGTTTGATCCTGACGTGCAGATCTTAACTCTCCCCGATGGAACTGTTGATGCCGTCCCGCTCGCGACTGCTCCTCCTCCTTCAGCCATGGATGTCGCTACTGGGGAGAATTTGGACCCCTTATGATTTCTGTATATTTGTTTAGTCCGGCCTGTAGACTTTTGAAATTTTATTATTTTTTGTAACATTTCATGGTAGACGACTTTTCTGATACTTTTGGTTGGTTCTGTGCAGCCTTATTTTGGAAAAACAAAACACTTTTAAACTCTGAGGCCGCCACTTGGGTGGCCTTTTTGAGTCTTTAATGTTTTTTGATGGATATGTTTCTCTGATATGTTGATAATATATTTTGCAACCTTTGCAAATCTTTCTAGAGGGTTGGTTTTTTACTGTCCGACCTCTTTTTGATTATTTGTTTTGTCAATTCTCTGCCTGGTCGAGGTGATCCTTGGGGCTAATTTGTTCGACAACTTTTTAGTGTTCTCGTAGAACATTTTTAGTTATTCTGAACAATTTTGACAGCCTTGTTATCGAGTCGTGGCTTTTTGGGCGAAGCTGTGTCCCTTTTAGCGCACGCTTTTTTGAGCCTCAGATTATTTTTCTACCTTTTTCGGCCTTCTCCTTTCTTTGAGGTTGTCCGTGGTCTTTTTTGGATTGCGCGACCTCTTTATTTAAGCTTTTCAGTCATGTTCCAACAACTTTTTTGGATAGTGTTCCAAGGGGAACTTTTTCTTTATAGTTTGGTTGGACGACTTTTTAGCTTTTCCTTTGTCCTTGTGCGTTTGCTTTTTAAGTAGTGTCTTTGTCCTTCGTACCTTTCAGCAAAGCATTCCTGGCCTTTGCGAGATGTCTTTGTCCCTTTTTAGTGATCATTTTGTTGGTCCGACTTCTCTTGTCGGTCCTTCTTTAGTTTTTGTTGGTCTGACTTCTCTTGTCGGTCCTTCTTTAGTTTTTGTTGGTCCGACTTCTCTTGTCGATCCTTCTTTAGCTTTTTGTTGGTCAGACTTCTCTTATCGGTCCTTCTTTAGTTTTTGTTGGTCTGACTTCTCTTGTCGGTCCTTCTTTAGTTTTTTGTTGGTCCAACTTCTCTTATCGGTCCTTCTTTAGTTTTTGTTGGTCCGACTTCTCTTGTCGGTCCTTCTTTAGTTTTTGTTGGTCCGACTTCTCTTGTCGGTCCTTTTTTAGTTTTTGTTGGTCTGACTTCTCTTGTCGGTCCTTCTTAAGTTTTCGTTGGTCCGACTTCTCTTGTCGGTCCAAGCTAAGTTATTTTTAGTAGTCCATTTTTAGTCAGACCTCGTCAGGCCGCTTTTTATGGATTACTTTTTATAAATATTGCATAAATCTGTTTTTATTGCTTTCACCTTGCCGACCTCTTTATAATCGGACGATGAATTTGGTTTTCACCTTACCGACCTTGTTGTAATTGGGCGATGAATTTGGTTTTCACCTTGCCGACCTTGTTGTAATCGGGCGATAAATTTTTGCGCTCAGATTAATGCGTCTTGGTAGGAAAAATTTTTAAGGAATCTGAAAAACTTTATTCAAGTAGAAAATAGGCATATAGACAAGAATATATACATATGAGTGCTTACCCTTCTACATCGGGAAATTTTGTAGATCTTGGTCTGGCGCCTCATTAAAAAATCTTTTCAGGAAAAAGAGTGCACTTTGACCTAGGATCTTTATTACTTTCTAACTATAGTACCTTCTTAGGTTACAGGCATGCCATGACCTTGGTAGCTCTCGTCCCTCGAGGTCGGACACCTTGTAGTAGTCCTTTCCCAGTACCTCTACAACTCGGTAAGGTCCTTTCCAGTTAGCTGCTAGCTTCCCTTCTCCTGATCGACCTACTCCGATGTCATTTCGGATTAGGATGAGATCGTCGTTGGCGAAACTTCGCTGAACTACCCTCTGATTATACCTTGAAGTCATTCGATGTTTTAACGCTTCCTCTCTAATCCGAGCTCTTTCTCGGACTTCTGGAAGTAGGTCAAGCTCTTCCCTTTGATTTTGGGAGTTGGCTGATGAGCGGATATTTTATACGCTTTTTGGGGATAATTTCATATAGTTTAGAGTATGTTTTAGTTAGTTTTTAGTCTATTTCTAGTAGTTTTTAGGAAAAATTCATATTTCTGGACTTTACTATGAGTTGTGTGTTTTTCTGTAATTTCAGGTATTTTTCTGGCTGAAATTGAAGGAGCTGAGCAAAAATCTGATTCAGGCTGAAAAAGGACTGCTGATGCTGTTGGATTCTGACCTCCCTGCACTCAAAGTGGATTTTCTGGAGCTAAAGAACTCGAAATGGCATGCTTCCAATTGCGTTGGAAAGTAGACATCCAGGGCTTTCCAGCAATGTATAATAGTCCATACTTTGCACAAGGATAGATGACGTAAACTGGCGTTCAACGCCAGTTCTCTGCCCAATTCTGGCGTCCAGCGCCAGAAAAGGATAAAAAACTGGAGTTGAACGCCCAAACTGGCATAAAAACTGGCGTTCAACTCTACAAATGGCCTCTGCACGAAATCTCAGCCCCAGCACACACCAAGTGGGCCCCAGCACACCAAGTGGGCCCCAGAAGTGGATCTCTGCATCATCCATCATAGTCCACTCATATTTTGTAACCCTAGGCTACTAGTTTAGTATTTAAATAACTTTTAGAGACTTATTCTGTATCTCATGACATTTCAGATCTAAACTTTGTATTCTCTGACGGCATGAGTCTCTAAACCCCATTGTTGGGGGTGAGGAGCTCTGCTGTGTCTCGATGAATTAATGCAAGTATTTCTGTTTTCCATTCAAACACGCTTGTTCCTATCTAAGATGTTCATTCGCGCTTAACTATGATGGAGGTGATGATCCGTGACATTCATCACCTTCCTCAAACCATGAACGCGTGCCTGACAACCACCTCCGTTCTATATACGATTGAATGAGTATCTCTTAGATTCCTTAATCAGAATCTTCGTAGTATAAGCTAGAACTTATGGCAGCATTCATGAGAATCCGGAAAGTCTAAACCTTGTCTGTGGTATTCCGAGTAGGATTCAAGGATTGAATGACTGTGACGAGCTTCAAACTCCTGAAGGCTGGGCGTTAGTGACAGACGCAAAAGGATAGTAAATCCTATTCCAACCGGATCGAGAACCAACCGGTGATTAGCCGTGCTGTGACAGAGCACGTGAGCGTAGTTTTCACTGGAAGGATGGAAGGTAGCCATTGACAACGGTGATCCACCAACACACAGCTTGCCATAGGGGGACGTGCGTGCGTGAACAAGAAAACAGAGGGAAGCAGAGATTCAAAAGACAAAGCATCTCCAAAACTCCAACATATTCTCCATTACTGCACAACAAGTAACTTTTAATTTATGCTCTACTGGTTACTCACAATTCAATTGATAAACATAATTGACTTCCTGACTAAGATTTACAAGATAACCATAGATTGCTTCAAACCAACAATCTCCGTGGGATTCGACCCTTACTCACGTAAGGTATTACTTGGACGACCCAGTGCACTTGCTGGTTAGTGGTACGAGTTGTGAAAAGTGTGATTCACAATTCGTGCACCATTGGCCTCTTCATTGTAGAGGATCATTCTGGGGGATCCTTCCTCTATCTCCACTGGGATCATTGCCTCCATTTCGTAAGCAAGTCGGAAGGGTGATTCTCCTGTAGTGGAGTACGGAGTTGTTCGATATGCCCATATGACTTGTGGGAGCTCTTCGGCCCAAGCTCCTTTTGCGTCCTGTATTCTCCGTTTTAACCTAGCTAGTATGACTTTGTTGGCAGCTTCTGCCTGTCCGTTGGCTTGTGGGTGTTCTACGGGTGTGAATTGGTGCTTTATTTTCAAGTCAGCTACCAAGTTCCTGAAACCTTTATCAGTGAATTGAGTGCCATTATCTGTGGTGGTGGAGAAAGGGACCCCGAACCTTGTAATAGTGTTCCTGTATAGAAATTTTCGACTTCTTTGAGCGGTGGCATTAGCTAGGGGCTCTGCCTCAATCCATTTTGTAAAATAGTCTACCCCTACAATGAGGAACTTGACTTGTCCCGACCCCTGGGGAAAGGGTCCGAGGAGGTCGAGCCCCCATTTTGCGAATGGCCAGGGTGATGTAACACTGATGAGTTCCTCTGGTGGAGCGATATGGAAATTAGCATGCTTCTGACATGGTGGGCATATTTTAACGAACTCGGTTGCTTCTTTTTGCAAAGTTGGCCAAAAGAACCCTGCTCGGAGTACCTTTTTGGATAGATCTCGTGCCCCCAAGTGGTTGCCACATATGCCACTCTGTACTTCTTCCAGGACTTCCTTTGTATTGAAAGTCGGTACGCATTTTAGGAGGGGTGTTGAGATCCCTCTCCTATATAAGATGTCGCCCACTATAGTGTAGTACTGTGCTTCTCGTATTAGCCTTTTTCCCTCCTTCTTATCTGTGGGGAGTGTCTTTGATTTGAGGTAGTTGATTATGGGGGCCATCCATCCTTGATCCTAATCTGATATGGTTAGGACCTTTTCTTCCTCTGAGATCGATGGGCTTTGCAATGTTTCCTGGATGATGCTTCTGTTATTGCCCCTGGTTTGGTGCTGGCTAGTTTTGAGAGTGCATCAGTTCGAGCATTCTGTTTCTGAGGTATATATTGGACCTCACATTCCCCGAATTGTCCGAGCTGTTCTCTAGTTTTGTCCAGATATTTCTTCATGGTAGGATCCTTAGCTTGGTATCTCCCTTCTATTTGTGAGGTAACTATTTGTGAATCGCTGAAGATGGT
Organism: Arachis hypogaea; assembly: GCF_003086295.3. Classification (NCBI taxonomy): domain Eukaryota; kingdom Viridiplantae; phylum Streptophyta; class Magnoliopsida; order Fabales; family Fabaceae; genus Arachis; species Arachis hypogaea. Next base: position 125,275,318 of record NC_092048.1, read on the forward strand.
AAGTTTTTGAACTCCTACCTCCCTAGCTAGCCTCAAACTAGCCAGTAATACCTCATATTCGGCCTGATTATTTGAAGCATGGAATTCAAACTTTAGTGAGAGTTCGATTTGGGTTTCCTGATTGCTTTCTATTATCACGCCAGCACCACTCCCAGTTTTGTTTGAAGAGCCGTCCACGTAGAAATTCCATTTTTTGGGAGTTTCCGAGGTATTAGTGTACTCGACAATGAAGTCGGCCAGATACTGTGATTTGATGGCTCTCTGAGCTTCATACTGAAGATCGAACTCAGATAGCTTGACTGCCCACTGCAGAATTCTTCCAGCTAAGTCTGTCTTCTGTAGGATGCCTTTTATGGGCTGGTTGGTCCGAACCTTGATTGTGTGAGCTTGAAAGTACGGGCGAAGTCATCGAGAAGTGAGTATGAGAGCGTAGGCGAACTTTTCTATCTTTTGATAGTTTAGCTCGGCCCCTTGTAGAGCTTTGCTGATGAAGTAGATGGGTTGTTGCCCACTTTTGTCTTCTCTGACTAGTGCTGAAGCTATTGTCCGATTTCCTACCGCGAGGTATAATATGAGTACTTCTCCTTCCCATGGTCGAGTAAGAATGGGTGATTGCCCCAAGAATTTTTTGAAGTCTTGGAAGGCTTGCTCACACTCTGTTGTCCATTCAAACCTCTTTCCTTTTCTTAATGTGGCGTAAAAGGGGAGAGATTTTATGGCTGACCCGGACAGAAACCTGGATAGAGCTGCCAGTCTTCCGTTGAGCTGTTGTACCTCTTTGACGCAGGTCGGACTTTTCATGTCGAGTATAGCCCGGCATTTGTCTGGGTTTGCCTCAATTTCTCTTTGCGTGAGCATGAAGCCCAAAAATTTGCTAGCTTCTACTGCAAAGGTGCATTTTGCAGGATTAAGTCGCATACCATGCTTTCTAATGGTGTCGAACACTTTGGTGAGGTCGGGCAACAAGGATTCCTCACTTTGTGTTTTTACCAGCATATCGTCTACGTAAACCTCCATTAGTTTCCCAATATGGTCTGCAAAGACTTTGTTCATTAATCTTTGGTAAGTAGCTCCTGCGTTCTTGAGCCCGAATGGCATGACGATATAGCAGTAATTTGCTTTTGGAGTTAGGAACGAGGTGTTTTCTTGGTCGGGTGGATACATCGGGATTTGATTGTATCCTGAATAAGCATCCATGAAAGAGAGGTACTTGTATCCGGAAGAAACATCCACTAGAGTGTGTATACTTGGGAGTGGGTAGGGATCTTTTGGGCAGGCTTTATTGAGATCGGTATAGTCAATGCACATTCGCCACTTCCCATTTGACTTTTTTACTAAAACAACGTTGGCTAGCCATAGTGGATATTTAACCTCCCTTATGAATCCTGCCTCCAATAAGGCTTGTACCTGCTCTTCCACAGCTTGGGACCTTTCCGGTCCGAGCTTCCTTCGCTTCTACTGCACTGGCCGAGATCCTGGGTATACCTCCAATTTGTGGCACATAAGTTTAGGATCTATGCCCGGCATGTCTGCGGCCTTCCATGCAAAGAGGTCGGCGTTATCCTTTAGGAACCGTATCAAAGGCTCCTTTAAATCTCCCTTTAAGGTTGCCCCAACATTTGTGGTCTTATCTCGGGCATCGCCGATTTGGACTTCTTCAGTCTCGCCTTCAGGTTGTGGACGAAGTTCCTCGCGAACTCAAACTCTCCCGAGTTTAATAGTGTTGATTTCCTCTCTTTTGGGGTTGCTTTTAAGGTTCAGACTTTCATTGTAATAGCGTCATGCAATTTTTTGGTCTCCTTTTATTGTGGCGATCCCTTCCGAAGTTGGAAACTTCATGCATAGATGTGGAGTCGAAACTACTGCGGTGAGCTGGTTTAGTATTGTCCGACCTATTAGGGCATTGTAAGCTGAACTTACGTCGACTACTATGCAGTCTATGTTGAGTGTCCTTGACTGGGTTTCTTTTCCAAAGGTTGTGTGTAGTGAGATATATCCAAGTGGTTAGATTGGAGTGTCTCTGTTCCGTGGGTTACTTGAAACTGTAGGTCGATCTTTGGTCGAGATTTGCTGTGGGGCCGGAGCTGTCGTGTTTGACTTATCGGGCTTGGTGCTGCTGATCCTTGGTCACTAGAGGGTGGTGGTACCTGCAAGAGACTCTGATGCTTAAGTTAGCATGGGCTTTAAGCAGGTTTTTTAGTAGAATCAGAATATGAGTTATACCTGGGTACTCTAGTGTATTTATAGTAGTGTAGGCTGACCTTTCTAGATAAGATAAGTTAGTTATCTTATCTTTTATCTTTAAGTGAGGTCATCTTATCTTCTGGGGAACCGCCCTTATCTTTCTAGGCTTTAACTGCCTTTAGATTGGGCTGTGTCCCTTCATTTGGGCCTGTTTGGGCCCCCTCTGGTGATTTGGCCAAACTCTTTAAGAAGAGGTCGGGGAGTCCAAACCTGAAGAGGTCGGTCGACTTGTCTTTAATCAGCCCGGGTCATGTAGCTCGACTCAGGGTATGAACAGTGTCCCTGCTTGAGTGTGGTCTTCCTTTTGAGGTCGTGTCTTTTTAGACTTCCATCTCCTTTTGGAAAAGCCGAGCTCGAGCATTCTTTTGTTGATCTCGTTGTAGAACTCCTATTGGCTTGAATGCGAAACGTTCCTTCTTTTAATTACGGTGCGCATTTGGTTTTTTCTTGGAAACGTGCAAAGGTCAAAGACTCATTAACTTTTTACCGTTTCCTTTGTTTCCCTCTTTGTATCTTTCATTTTGAATTTCAAAGCCTCTTCCTTCAGTTTCTTCTTTCACTTTTCTCTTAGACTCCTTGCTGGCGCTTCGTTCTTTTGCTCTCAAATATTTCCATTCTTCGCGCTTCCCTCTTTCTTTGCTCGGAAAGCGATTGTTTGGCGTGGTTTCATCGTTGCTTCGGTCTCTAAGGGTTTATCATCTCCTCTCCACTGCAGGTTGGTTTTTTGTCTTCTCTCTCTTTTACTTTTCACGCCGTTCTTTTTATTGCTTGTGTTTGTTTGGGGATGAAAAAGTTTTGATCTTTGTTTGGATTTGGAAAGTGCGCGCCTTGAGGGTTTCTTTGATTTGTTGCTTGTTTTTGCCCCTTTTACTTGATTTCTTTATGCGTAGATCTTCTTCTGTTTGTATCTTGGAGTAATGGACTGTGAGTTTGAAAAAAAGTTGCATCTTTTTTATGATTTCTGCATGCTTGATGTTCGCTATTTTGCATGGATGGATCGCCGTTTGTCAGAGAAGGCTTGATCTTCTTTTGTGTTTTTAGGGCTTAAACTGCGAGATTTTTCTTTTTCCTGGATCCTTGTTTTGTTATTGCCTCCAAAGGATGCCCCTGGACCTTGGTGTAAGTCCTGGGGTTTCCTTTTACTGCTGTTTCTGAGTCTTTTAACATTCGCATGCTATTGTCCGAGTTATCTCCATACTTTGTCCGAGATGTCTCCTATTTTGTTCGAGCTGTTTGATTAGTAACCTATTTTTCCTTTTTCTCACTGTAGGACTAGTTAATCCATGTCTTCTCGCAAAAATATTGTTGAGATGTCTACCAAGGTCCCAGATGGCATGTCTGACTGGTTGGATTCTCTTGTCTTGATATGTGTTATTGTGGTTGATTCTGAATACTGCGCGCGACTTAGGAATCATCATAGGATTTGTAGTAGTAGAGATCAAGAGAAAAATTACGAGTTGGTAGGGCCTGACCCTGATGAGAGAGTTTGTTTTCCTTCTCTGACTCAGGGGGAACGTCCCTTCTTTTATGCGTATGATTACTTTTTTAGCCAAATGAACATCACCATTCCTTTTACTTCCTTTGAGACCGACCTGTTGTGGTCCTACAACGTAGCTCCTTCTCAACTTCACCCGAACTCGTGGGGCTTCATAAAAATCTTCCAACTATTGTGCCAAGAATTGGATGTCCGACCTTCTCAAACTCTCTTTCTTTACCTTTTTGTTTTGACGAAGCCTGGGGTAGCTAAGAAGAAGGCTTCTTGGATTTCTTTCCGAGCTGTCCAGGGAAAAAAAGTTTTTTCTATGTACGACGAAACTTTTAGGGACTTCAAAAACTATTATTTCAAGGTCCGAGCTGTTGAAGGAGCTCGACCTTTCTTCTTGGAACAGAATAATGAGCCTGCCTTCCCCTTATGTTGGCAAAAGAATGTTGTAGTGTCTAGGTATACTTAGGAAATGCTAGATGAAATCGAGCAGGCTTTTGTGCATGTACTGGAGAAAAATTGAGGGGAGCTTCCCCATTTTGATACGAAGAAGTTTTTAGGGAATCCCTCCCTTCTTCAAGCTGAATTGGGTATCCGCCGATTTCTTTTTTAGCCTTGTCTTTATTATTTTGTTGGTTTTGTCAATCCATCTCTTTCTAATTTGCAATTTTTGGTTTTGCTGCTTTATTTTTCAGAGATGGTGAAGACCACTGATTCCATGAAAGCTTTTAAGAGGGCGAGGAAGGCGACTGCGGCCCAGAACATCTCGGCCAAAGGTTCTGGGGAGGGATCTTCAAGAGTTACTCTGAGGAGGTCGACCTCGGACACCTCTGGGCCGAGGAGAGTCATACCGACCCCCCAGGTTCGCCTGGCTTCTTCTGATCCTCCCCATTCGACCTCTGGTGCTGCCTCTCCTTCTGCTGCTGATCCTCCACCCAAGAAGCAGAAGACAGTTGAAGCCTATAATTTGGATCCCCCTGACTTTGATGCTGTGGGGTTTTTTGATAACCAGATTGCCCCTTATGGCCGACTTTCTATGGACGAAGTGTCCATCCTGCACCACCTGGATTTCATCACCAGTAGTAGTGTTCGGATGGCACACATGGGTGCCGCTTTGTTTCGCTCACTCCAAGACTCTCCCATCCATGTGACGAAGGCTTTTATGCTGGAAGCCAAGGGGTTGAAGGATGAGCTGGACACCAAAGTGGCCAAGTTGGAACTGGATTTAGAGAAAGAGAAATCCAGGGCTGTTGTTGCGGAGGCTGCTGCGAATCTGGCCGAGGAGATGGCCAAGAAGTCGAAGGAGAGTTATACTCGAACTTATGGCGAGTTGCTGGAGACCAGGGAGAGGCTTAACTCAGTCCGTGCTGACTATTCTGAGCTTCAGGGCCATCTGGTGGGCAGCGTGACGGATGCATATGAGAACCTAAAAGCTTAGGTCCGAGTTCTTGCTCCCAAGCTCGACCTGAGTCTTTTTAGTTTGGATAACATCGTTGAAAATGGTAAGATTGTTCCTGCGCTGGATGAAGATGAAGAGGAAGGTCCTCCCCTAGAACCGCCGATCAAAGCTTCTTCTGCCGCGACTTCTTCAACTGCTGCTGCTGAGGTCAGCCACCCCGAGCCCGACCCCGACATCCAAATCTTAAATCGGGGGATGGAACGGTAGATGCGATTCCTATAAAGATCATTCCTCCCTCAACGACCCAGTGTACCGCCGTTGAGGAGACCTTGGATCCCTTGTGACTTTTTATGTATTTGTTTAGCCCGGTTTGTGGGCTTTTGAGCTCTTTTATTTTTTGTAACTTTGCATGGTGTGCTTTCCTTTCCTGACATTTTGGTTGCTTTTCTTAGCAACTTTATTTTGGAAAAACAAAATATATCATTGAACTCTTGAGGTCAACCTTCAGGTGGCCTTTTGAGCTTTTAATGCTTTTTAAAATAATATGAGTGCTGAGACTATTGCCCGACTTCCTACCGCAAGGTATAATATGAGTGCTTCTCCTTCCCGCGGTCGGGTGAGAATGGGTGGTTATCCCAGGAATCTTTTGAAATCCTGGAAAGCTTGCTCGCATTTTGGCATCCATTCGAACTTATTTCCCTTCCTTAGTGTGGCATAGATGGAGAGAGATCTTATGGCTGATCCGGCTAGAAATCTGGACAAGGCTGCCAGTCGTCCGAGCTGTTGTACTTCTTTGACACAGGTCAGGCTTTTCATGTCGAGTATGGCCCGGCACTTGTCTGGGTTTGCTTCGATTCCTCTTTGTGTGAGCATGAAACCCAAAAATTTGTCAGCTTTTACTACGAAGGTGCATTTTGCAGGGTTAAGTCGCATACCGTGCTTTCTTATAGTATTGAACACTTGGGCGAGGTCGGACAATAATGACTCCTCGCTTTGTGTTTTTACTAACATGTCGTCCACATATACCTCCATGAGTTTTCCGATATGGTCTGCAAAGACTTTGTTCATTAACCTTTGATAGGTGGCTCCTGTATTTTTGAGTCCGAATGGCATGACGATGTAACAATAGTTTGCTTTTGGGGTTAAAAATGAGTTTTTTTTCTTGATCGGGTGGATACATTGGGATTTGATTGTATCCCGAATAAGCGTCCATAAACGAGAGGTATTTGTACCCGGAGGAGGCATCCACTAGGGCGTCGATACTTGGGAGTGGATAGAGATCTTTTGGGCAAGCTTTGTTGAGATCGGTGTAGTCGGTGCACATCCGCCACTTCCCATTTGATTTTTTCACCAAGACGACGTTAGCTAGCCATAGTGGGTACTTGACTTCTCTTATGAATCCTGCCTCTAGTAGAGCTCGTACCTGTTCCTCCATAGCTTGGGATCTTTTTGGTTTGAGCTTTCTACGCCTTTGCTGTACTGGCCAAGATCTTGGATATACTGCCAGCTTATGGCTCATTAATTTGGGATCTATGCCCGGCATGTCTGCGGACTTCCACGCGAAGAGGTCGACATTATCTTTTAAAAATTGTATCAGGGACTCCTTTACTTCTTTTTTTAGGATTGTGCCGATATTGGTCATTTTATCTGGGACATCTCTGATCTAGACTTTTTCTATATCGCCTTCAGGTTGTGGACGAAGTTCTTTTCGACCTCGAATTCTCCTAAGTTCGATGGTGTGGATTTCTTCTCCCTTGCCTCTAAGGTTTAGACTTTCGTTGTAACAGCGGCACGCTGTCCTCTGGTCTCCTTTTATCGTAGCGATCCCTTCTGTAGTTGGGAATTTCATGCATAGATGTGGAGTTGAGACTACTGCGGCGAGCTGATTTAGAGTTGTCCGACCTATTAGGGCATTGTAGGCTGAATTCACGTCGACCACGATGTAGTCTATGTTGAGTGTCCTTGATCGATTTCCTTTTCCAAAGGTTGTGTGTAGTGAGATGTATTCAAGTGGTTGGATCGGTGTGTCTCCTAGTCCGAATTAGCTGTTTGGATATGCTTTGAGCTCTTTTTCCTCTAGGCCGAGTTTGTCGAAGGCGGTCTTAAACAAGATATCAGCCGAGCTTCCTTGGTCCACCAATGTACTGTGGAGATTAGCGTTGGCCAATATGATAGTGATGACAACGGGATCGTCGTGTCCTGAGATGATGCCAGCCACATCTTCTTTAGTAAAAGTGATAGTAGGGAGGTCGGGTGTTCCTTCTCTACCCTCGACTTGATATACTTCTTTAAGGTGTCTTTTGCGGGATGATTTGGAAATTTCTCCTCCCACAAATCCTCCATGTATCATGTGGACATGTCTATCCTGGGTACGAGGTGGTCGTTCAGTTCGTCCGACCTCTTCGTCCTTTCTTCTTTTCCTGGGCTCATCTGACTTGCTGGCTAAGTATCGATCTAGTCTCCCCTCTCTCACCAATTTTTCTATGACATTCTTCAAGTCGAAGCACTCGTTCGTAGGATGTCCATAGATTCGATGGTATTCACAATATTCTGTCCGATTTTCGCCTCCTTTTTTGCTTTTAATTGGTCGAAGTGGTGGAATCTTCTTAGTGTGGCATACTTCTCGGTAAACTTCCACAAGAGACACCCGAAGAGGGGTGTAATTGTGGTATTTCTTAATCTTCTCTCCATGTTGATCTTCTTTTTTCTTGGACTCTTTATCTTTATCTCGGGAGGAGTAGGAGAATCCGGATTTTGAGGTCTCTCCTATTCGAGAGTTTTCCTCCATGTTGATGTACTTCTCAACTCATTCCTGCACTTCATTTAGAGATGTGGGATGTCTTTTTGATATGGAGTGATTAAAAGGTCCCTCTCGTAAGCCATTGATGAGGCCCTGATGAGCGGATAATTTATACGCTTTTTGGCATTATTTTTAGGTAGTTTTTAGTATGTTTTAGTTAGTTTTTATTATATTTTTATTAGTTTTTAAATAAAAATCACATTTCTGGACTTTACTATGAGTTTGTGTATTTTTCTGTGATTTCAGGTATTTTCTGGATGAAATTGAGGGACCTGAGCAAAAATCTGATTCAGAGGCTGAAAAAGGACTGTAGATGCTGTTGGATTCTGACCTCTCTGCACTCGAAGTGGATTTTTTGGAGCTACAAAAGCCCAATTGGCGCGCTCTTAATTGTGTTGGAAAGTAGACATCCTGGGCTTTCCAAAAATATATAATAATCTATACTTTGCTCGAGATTTGATGGCCCAAACCGGCGTTCCAAGTCAGCATAAAAATTCTGGCGTCAAAACGCCAGAACTGGCATAAAATCTGGAGTTAAACGCCCAAACTGGCACCAAAGCTGGCGTTTAACTCCAAGAAACATCTCTACATGTGAAAGCTTCAATGCTCAGCCCAAGCACACACCAAGTGGGCCCGGAAGTAGATTTCTGCATCATTTACTCATTTTTGTAAACCCTAGGTTACTAGTTCTCTATAAATAGGACCTTTTGCTATTGTATTTTCATCTTGGAATCTTTGATTAGTCTTATGCTATCTTAGACCTTTTTGGGGGCTGGCCATTCGGCCATGCCTAGACCTTTTGTTCTTATGTATTTTCAACGGTGGAGTTTCTACACACCATAGATTAAGGTGTGGAGCTCTGCTGTTCCTCATGAATTAATGCAAAGTACTATTGTTTTTCTATTCAACTCAAGCCTATTTCTTCTTCAAGATATTCATTCGCACTCAAGAACATGATGAATGTGATGATTATGTGACACTCATCACCATTCTCACCTATGAACACGTGCCTGACAACCACTTCCGTTCTACATGCAAACAAGCTTGAATGTGTATCTCTTGGGTTTCTAATCTAAGATTGGAACCTTCGTGGTATAGGCTAGAATTATTGGAAGCCATTCTTGAGATCCGAAAAGTCTAAACCTTGTCTGTGGTATTCCGAGAAGGATCTGGAAAGGGATGACTATGACGAGCTTCAAACTCACGAGTGTTGGGCGTAGTGACAGACACAAAAGGATCAATGGATCCTATTCCAACATGATCGAGAACCGACAGATGATTAGCCGTGTGGTGACAACGCATTTGGACCATTTTCACTGAGAGGACGGGAGGTAGCCATTGACAACGGTGAAACCCAACATACAGCTTACCATGGAAAGGAGTATGAATGGTTGGATGAAGACAATAGGAAAGCAGAAGTTCAGGAGGAACAAAGCATCTTCATGCGCTTATCTGAAATTCTCACCAATGAATTACATATGTACCTCTATCTTATTTTATGTTCTATTCATCTTTTAATTATCAATTCTCCATAACCTTTTGAATCCGCCTGACTGAGATTTACAAGATGACCATAGCTTGCTTCAAGTCGACAATCTCCGTGGGATTGACCCTTACTCACGTAAGGTTTATTACTTGGACGACCTAGTGCACTTGCTGGTTAGTTGTGCGGAGTTGTGACAAAGAGTTGTGTAAATCATGTTGCTTGTATGCGAAGTTTGTATTCATAGGTTTTGATGAATGACAAACCAACAAACGACATGAAAGACAAACCAACAAACAACTTGAATGAACAAGCATATTGAAAGATCAACCAACATTCAACGTTGAGGAATGAAGAGTTGAAAGCAACACAACAACAACAAGAAACTCAAGTCCACAACATTTGAATACAAGTATAGTGTCTTAGGACTTAGGTAACTTCTTGTTAAGAACCAATTGCTAAATCTCTCAACACACACTCACAAAATGTTTTGATGCACATCTTGCAATTCGATGCTAGCCAAATGGTTTAAAAACTTGTTTTCAAAGGTACAAAAGCATAGGAATTGACTCCAACAAGTTTGAGATCAATCCTAAGCATTTTGAAGTGATTTTAAGCCATTCTTTAAGGTTTGCATCGATGCACACTCATCTTGCATCGATGCAAAGCATGCAACGACTTTTTGCATCGATGCAAAGATGTTTGCATCGATGCAACCTAGCTGAAAATTCAAATTTCAGCTTCAAAGACACATTTGCATCGATGCAAAGTGTTATGCATCGATGCAAATGATTCAAAAACATAAAAAACGGCTAGTTTTAACAAAACGGCTCCATCCCATTAACTCCCCAACGTTTCTAAGGTTTGGGAAGTCTATAAATAGATGGATTGAAGCCTTATTTCATATATGTGAGTATTTGCAAACTATCTTGTTCATATTCTTTCATTCTACACATTTTTAAGGTGTTATAATACACAATTTGAGAGAGCAATATCAATTGGTTCAATAGTGCTAAACTTGTAATCATACACTCTTCTAGAGAGTACTCATTTCATCTCAATAATTCTTTGAGAATTGTTTTCTTGTAACACTTTGTAAATTGGAGTGTGATCTCCAAGGTTGAGTCAAGAGTTATAAACACTATAGTCGGTGAGGATACCAAAGAAGTATACTAAGTACTCAAGGCAAATCTTAGAGGAGGTATCTCTAAGTGGAGTGGGTTAGTATACGAGTGGTGATCATATACCGTGAGGTGTTAGAAACTAAGGACTCGGATTGTAAAAGGTTTTGCGCGAGCACCTTGAAGCTTGGCAATAGTGGAACTTCTCAATAGCGATTGAGAAAGAAAGTGGACGTAGGACAAGGATTGTGCCGAACCACTCTAAATAGCGTTTGCATCTCTCCAAACTCATCTCTTCTATATTATTGTCTTTTACCTTTGAGCAAATAAATTGTGATTGAAAAGTAGCTTCGTAAGTACTTAAGAAATAGCTTAAGTCCGATTGGTGAAAAGCTTGATCAATTTATTTGAGTTGGTGTCTATTGGAAAGTAAAAGCTCCTTATAAATGCTTAGCAATTGAGTTAAGCTCTTGGAAAAATACTAGTACAATAACACTTTTGTATATTGTCTTTAACTTTCGCAAAAAGATTCATTGTTGTTGCAATACTCAATTCACCCCCCCTCTTGAGTAATTGTGCATAGGTTCTACAAGTGGTATCAGAGCTTAACCCTTTGAAAGACTTAACCGTTTAAGGGAAAAGATCATGGCAAGCACAAGCTTTAACAACAACAACACTAGTGAAGGTAACTCAACCGCTAGACCTCCTCTTTTTAGTGGAACAAATTACTCTTATTGGAAAAATAAGATGAGAATTTGGATCCGTTCTCAAGATGTGAGAATTTGGAAAGTGATTGAGAATGGAAATCACATTCCAACAAAGACAACAAGCGCTAAAGAAGGAGAAGTCTCCGTCTTAAAGCAAGTACCGAAAGGAGAAAATGAATATAGTGACGATGATTGGAAGAAAGTGGCAATGAATGATAAAGCCATCAACTTCATTCATTGTGCACTTAACGAGCATGATTATATGAAGATCTCTACATGTGAAACCGCTAAAGAGATTTGGGATAAACTCCAAATCACTTACGAAGGAACCGACTCCGATGACGACGAGGTTGCAAATCTTTGCTTAATGGCAAGCGAAGAAAAGGTTAGTAATGACAACTCCACTTCTTTTAATTTACAAGATGAATATGATGCCTTACTTGAGGTGTACACAAAACTTACACAAGATTATTCTCTCCTAAAGAAAAAGAATATGGATCTTTTAAAACAAAATGAGATGTTGAAAAACGAGAATATCAATCTTGGAAAAGATAAGTGTAGCACAAGTAGTGATCCATACAAATCTTGTAAAATGCATGAAAATGAAATTACAAATCTTAAGAACACTTTAGCTAAGTTCAATGAATCTTCAAAGAACTTAGATAAAATGTTGAAAAACCAAAAGCATGTTCATAATAAGGAAGGTTTAGGTTTTGAAAAAGGAAAATTTAAAAATGCTAAAACTCCTATTAGGCAACCGCAAGCCCAAAAGGCAAGCATGCCTAAAAGGAATGAAGCCTTTAAACATCCTCCTCAACATGCTTCATTTAGAAATTATAATCACAATACATATAGATCAAAAGATGTTGCATTTAGGAAACAACCTAGGCAACCATTTAGAAACATGCATAGGATGCATAATCCAAATGTCATATGTCATTATTGTAATAAAGTAGGTCATATAGCACCCGTATGCTTTACTAGAATTAAACATATAAACTTTCGTAGTCAAGATACGAGATGGGCACCTTATGGGCATTATGCTCATACTAACCATCAAGGACCCAAATTCACTTGGGTACCTAAATCCCAATTTTAATTGTTTTGTAGGTACGTGTTGGAGCTAAGGATACAAATTGGTATGTTGATAGTGGATGCTCCAAACACATGACCGGCGATGAATCAAAGTTCACCGTAATAGAGCCTACAAACGGAGGAAACGTGATCTATGGAGACAACAACACCGGCAAAGTAATCGGCGTTGGAAAAACAAAGAAAAAGATTTAAATGAAGCCTCTACAACAAAGGATAATGTTCAAGTTGAAGAAATTGAACCATCACAAGCACAAATAAATGCACTTCCAAAGGACTGGCGTACTTCAAAGGATCATCCTCTAGACAACGTCATTGGTAATGTTTCGAAAGGGGTAACAACTCGATCCTCTTTTAGAAATTTATTTACATATAGTGCTTTTGTTTCTCAAATTGAACCATCTACCATTGAGTCCGCAATTGATGATGAACATTGGGTTATGGCAATGCAAGAGGAGCTTAACCAATTCAAACGAAATGACGTTTGGGAATTGGTGCCTAAACCAAGTAATCAAACAATTGTCGGAACAAAATGGGTTTTTAGAAATAAACTCGATGAAAATGGTACAATTGTTAGAAACAAAGCTAGATTAGTAGCTAAAGGTTATAATCAAGAGGAAGGCATTGATTATGACGAAACTTATGCTCCCGTAGCTAGATTAGAAGCTATTAGGATGTTACTTGCTTTTGCATCCTCTTATAACTTCAAACTTTATCAAATGGATGTTAAGAGTGCCTTTCTTAATGGTTTCATTCAAGAAGAAGTATATGTTGAACAACCTCCCGGTTTTGAGGATTATGAAAATCCTAATCATGTTTTTAAACTCAAGAAAGCTCTTTATGGTCTTAAACAAGCTCCAAGAGCTTGGTATGAACGTTTGAGCAAGTTTTTAATAGAAAAGGGTTTTAGAAGAGGGAAGGTTGATACAACCTTATTTATCATGATTGAAAACAAAAATATCCTTTTGGTACAAGTTTACGTCGATGACATAATATTTGGTTCAACTAACGAATCACTTTGCAAGTTTTTCTCAAACCTCATGCAAAGTGAATTTGAAATGTCCATGATGGGCGAACTCAACTTCTTCCTTGGTCTTCAAATCAAACAAGGAAAAGAAGGAACTTTCGTTGGCCAAACCAAATATTGCAAGGAATTGCTCAAAAGATTTGGAATGGACAATGCTAAGGCAATGGACACACCAATGAGCACTACTTGCTACCTTGACAAAGATGAACAAGGTAAAAACATAGATGTAAAGAAGTATAGAGGCATGATAGGATCATTGCTTTATCTAACGGCAAGTAGGCCAGATATCATGTTTAGTGTATGCATGTGTGCGAGATACCAAGCTAATCCTAAGGAATCTCACTTAAGTGCGGTGAAAAGGATTATGAAGTATCTCATAGGAACATTAAATGTTGGATTGTGGTATCCGAAAGGATCCACTTGTGATTTGATTGGTTATTCCGATTCCGATTTTGCCGGTTGCAAATTGGATAGGAAAAGCACTAGCGGCACTTGTCACTTGCTAGGAAACTCTCTTATTTCATGGCATAGTAAGAAACAAGTAAGTGTAGCCTTGTCTACCGCCGAAGCCGAGTATGTAGCCGCCGGTAGTTGTTGCGCCCAAATTTTATGGATGAAACAACAACTTGTGGACTATGGACTCATGCTTGATCACATTCCTATCAAATGTGATAATACTAGTGCAATAAATTTAACCAAGAATCCGGTTCAACATTCAAGAACCAAGCATATTGAGATTAGACATCACTTCATAAGAGACCATGTTGAAAAGGGTGATGTGGTTATTGAATTTGTCGAAACTAGTAAACAACTAACGGACATCTTCACTAAACCTTTATGTAAAGAAAGTTTTTTTAACATCCGAAATGAACTTGGTATCTTGGATTCTAATCTAATATGATTTGTTTGAATTCATTGTATTTATATTGCTATTTTTGTATCTCTTACTAACTTAAGCATTGGAGATATCCAATTAGCCATTGTTTTGTAGGTTTATGAGTTGATGAATGAGTGATTAATCTTGAGGTAGATTGAAGAATTTGAAGATTATAAACAATGGAGGATCAACAAATTGAAGTTTATAATAGTTTAAGTGAGTATATACATGATGGAACTCAAAGGATTGAAGTAGAGCATGGTAGGCAACTTGAAGCACTTAATCGTCGTGTGTCTCGTGTAGATCATCGCACGGGTCGCTTGGATCGTCGTATTGATGACTTATATGAGCATTTCGGCATCCACCTACCGTATGAAGAGGATAATGATGATGATGAAGACCAAGATTGATTGTCTCCTCTTCATCAAGTCACTTTTTATTGCTTTATGTTTATTTGATTATATGAATTGTTAAACTAACTCCTAGTAAGCTAAGGATTTCTATTATGGTTTAAATACTTTGATATTTCCTTCATAATTTTGTTTAATGATTAATGCTTGTATGCTTATTTGGTGAATAACTCAAAATAGGATTGGTACCCCTATTTTAAGTTAATGTGCATGCTTTAATATATTTCACTTATTTAGGGGGAATTATGCATGCTTGTTATATATAAAAAGAGGAAATCAAATTCTTTTTGAAAGGGGGAATATCTCATCCTTGAGAGATATTGAACTTAAAAAAATTCATTGTTTTATGCATGCTTCTATGACACATTTCAAAATCCTTTCTTTTTGATAATGTCAAAAGGGGGAAGAGAAGTTTGAGGATATTTGAAATTTTAAACTTTTGAAAAAGAAGAAGTTTAAGGATTTGAAAAGAAGAAATAAGTTTGCGAAACAATTTTTTCAAAAAGACTTCCGCTAAGCAAAAACTTTGATATCTAAATTGTTTTCTTTGATAAACGCCCATTAAGGGAACAAATGCACATATTTAGGGGGAACTCCTGCAAAATTTTTTTTGTGAAGTCTTCTCCAAAGCTTTCTATAAAACAAAGTGCATTATTGTTGCTTTCAAAAATCATTTATAAATGCATATCCTCAAAATTGGTTTGTCATTATCAAAAAGGGGGAAATTGTAAATCATGTTGCTTGTATGCGAAGTTTGTATTCATAGGTTTTGATGAATGACAAACCAACAAACGACATGAAAGACAAACCAACAAACAACTTGAATGAACAAGCATATTGAAAGATCAACCAACATTCAACGTTGAGGAATGAAGAGTTGAAAGCAACACAACAACAACAAGAAACTCAAGTCCACAACATTTGAATACAAGTATAGTGTCTTAGGACTTAGGTAACTTCTTGTTAAGAACCAATTGCTAAATCTCTCAACACACACTCACAAAATGTTTTGATGCACATCTTGCAATTCGATGCTAGCCAAATGGTTTAAAAACTTGTTTTCAAAGGTACAAAAGCATAGGAATTGACTCCAACAAGTTTGAGATCAATCCTAAGCATTTTGAAGTGATTTTAAGCCATTCTTTAAGGTTTGCATCGATGCACACTCATCTTGCATCGATGCAAAGCATGCAACGACTTTTTGCATCGATGCAAAGATGTTTGCATCGATGCAACCTAGCTGAAAATTCAAATTTCAGCTTCAAAAACACATTTGCATCGATGCAAAGTGTTATGCATCGATGCAAATGATTCAAAAACATAAAAAACGGCTAGTTTTAACAAAACGGCTCCATCCCATTAACTCCCCAACGTTTCTAAGGTTTGGGAAGTCTATAAATAGATGGATTGAAGCCTTATTTCATATATGTGAGTATTTGCAAACTATCTTGTTCATATTCTTTCATTCTACACATTTTTAAGGTGTTATAATACACAATTTGAGAGAGCAATATCAATTGGTTCAATAGTGCTAAACTTGTAATCATACACTCTTCTAGAGAGTACTCATTTCATCTCAACAATTCTTTGAGAATTGTTTTCTTGTAACACTTTGTAAATTGGAGTGTGATCTCCAAGGTTGAGTCAAGAGTTATAAACACTATAGTCGGTGAGGATACCAAAGAAGTATACTAAGTACTCAAGGCAAATCTTAGAGGAGGTATCTCTAAGTGGAGTGGGTTAGTATACGAGTGGTGATCATATACCGTGAGGTGTTAGAAACTAAGGACTCGGATTGTAAAAGGTTTTGCGCGAGCACCTTGAAGCTTGGCAATAGTGGAACTTCTCAATAGCGATTGAGAAAGAAAGTGGACGTAGGACAAGGATTGTGCCGAACCACTCTAAATAGCGTTTGCATCTCTCCAAACTCATCTCTTCTATATTATTGTCTTTTACCTTTGAGCAAATAAATTGTGATTGAAAAGTAGCTTCGTAAGTACTTAAGAAATAGCTTAAGTCCGATTGGTGAAAAGCTTGATCAATTTATTTGAGTTGGTGTCTATTGGAAAGTAAAAGCTCCTTATAAATGCTTAGCAATTGAGTTAAGCTCTTGGAAAAATACTAGTACAATAACACTTTTGTATATTGTCTTTAACTTTCGCAAAAAGATTCATTGTTGTTGCAATACTCAATTCACCCCCCCTCTTGAGTAATTGTGCATAGGTTCTACAAGTTGAGATTACAATTGTGCGTACCAAGTTGTTGGCGCCATTAAAGATCACAATTTCGTGCACCAAGTTTTTGCCGCCGTTGCCGGGGATTGTTCGAGTTTGGACAACTGACGGTTCATCTTGTTGCTTAGATTAGGTAACTTTATTTTATTCTTCAGAATTTTTAAGAATGAATTCTAGAGTTTCGGATGATGCTTTTATCATCACAAAAGCTACTTGATTCCTATCAATTTGGCTGTTGTATGTAATGTCTGCTGAAGCTTGGCTAGCCATGTCTAATCTTTTAGACTGAAGCTTTAGACTAACATTTCATGATTCCTGGAATTCTTATTAAAAATTTTGAAATCCTTATTTTTCTTTTTCTGAATAATTTTTGAAAAAAATACAAAAAAAAATTATAAAATTATAAAACTAAAAATATTTTGTGTTTCTTGTTTGAGTCTAGTGTCAATTTTTAAGTTTGGTGTCAATTGCACGTCTTTATTTTTCTTGCATTTTTCGAATATATGCATTATGTTCTTCATTAATCTTCAAGTTGTTCTTGATGATTTCCTTGTTCTGATCTTTAAATTCTCTTGTTTTGTGTGTTTTGTTGTTTCTCATATGTATTCTAAATTTGTTAGTGTCTCTAATATGAAAATTTCTAAGTTTGGTGTCTTGCATGCATTGTTTATTTGATCTTAGTTCTTCATGATTTAGTTTCATTTTGTTATTATTCTCTAAAAATTCAAAAAATTTTCAAAACTATGTCTTTTCAAGTCAATAGTACAGAGAATTGAAGATTCAGAATATTCAGCAGAGGAATTACACAGAAAAAGCTGGGTGTTCAAAACGCCCAGTGAGGAAGGAAAACTGGCGTTTAAACGCCAGCCAGGGTACCTGGCTGGGCGTTAAACGCCCAAAAAGGTAGCATTTTGGGCGTTAAACGCCAGAATGGATACCATTCTGGGCGTTTAACACCAGGATGGAACAAGAGGGAAGATTTTGTTTTTAATTCAAATCTTTTTCAAATTTTTATACTTTCTCAAAATCAAATCTTTTCAAAATCAAATCCTTTCCATTTTTTTACTATTTTCGAAAATCCTTGCTAACAATTAGTGATTTGATTCAAAAATTTCTTCCTTGTTAAGAAAGGTTCAATAATTGAATTTTAGAATCATATATTTTAAATTTCTTGTTAGCCAAGACATTAATTTTAAAAATAAAATATTTTTAATTGTTTGTCAATCATATCGTTTTAAAACCATATTTTCTCAATCATATCTTCTCAATCACATCTTTTTCAAAATAATTTTCAATCATATTTTTTTTATTTCTGATTTCAAAATCTTTTTCAAAATCACTTAACTACTTTCTCAATTTTAATTTTCGAAAATCATCAATCAATTTTTTTTTTTAAAAAAATTCTTTTAATTATTTCAAAATATTTTTAAATTTAATTTCAAAAATTCTTCCCCTCTTCTCACATCCTTCTATTTAAGGACTAACACTCCTCCACTATCAGCAATTCGGACTCTCTCTCTATAAGTTTGAATTCTCATCTCTACCTTCTCATTCTATTCTTCTTTTCCTCTGACATCTCAAGAAATCTCTATACTGTGACATAGAGAATTCCATACTTTCTTCTCCTCTTTTTCATATGAGCAGGAGCAAGGATAAAGGCATTCTTGTTGAAGCTGATCCTGAACCTGAAAGGACCTTGAAGAGAAAGCTAAGAGAAAGCTAAGAGAAGCTAAAGCACAACTCTCTGGAAAGGACCTAACAGAAATTTTTAAACAAGAAGAAGCCATGGCAGCCGAAAACAACAACAATGCCAACAATGCAAGGAAGGTGCTTGGTGACTTTACTGCACCTACTCCCGACTTCTATGGGAGACGCATCTCTATCCCTGCCATTGGAGCAAACAACTTTGAGCTTAAGCTTCAATTAGTTTCTCTAATGCAACAGAATCGCAAGTTTCATGGACTTCCATTGGAAGATCCTCATCGGTTCTTGGCTGAATTCTTGCAAATCTATGACACTGTCAAGACCAATGGGGTTGATCCCGAGGTCTACAGGCTTATGATTTTTTCCTTTGCTGTAAGAGACAGAGCTAGAATATGGTTGGATTTACAACCTAAGGAAAGCCTGAACTCTTGGGAAAAGCTGGTCAGTGCTTTTCTGGCCAAACTCTTTCCACCTCAAAAATTGAGTAAGCTTAGAGTGGAAGTCCAGACCTTCAGACAAAAGGAAGGTGAATCCCTCTATGAAGCTTGGGAAAGATACAAGCAATTGATCAGAAGGTGTCCTTCTGACATGCTTTCAGAATGGAGCATCATAGGTATCTTCTATGATGGTCTGTATGAACTGTCCAAGATGTCATTGGACAGCTCTGCTGGAGGATCTCTTCATCTGAAGAAAACGCCTGCAGAAGCTCAGGAACTCATTGAGATGGTTGCAAATAACCAATTCATGTATACTTCTGAAAGGAATCCTGTGAATAATAGGACAAAATCAGAAGAAAGGAGTTCTTGAGATTGATACTCTAAATGCCATATTGGCTTAGAACAAAATATTGACTCAGCAAGTCAATATGATTTCTCAGAGTATGTCTGGAATGCAAGCAGAAACAAGCAGTACCAAAGAAGTTTCATCTGAAGAAGAAGCTTATGATCCTGAGAACCCCGCAATGGAAGAGGTGAATTACATGGGAGAACCCTATGGAAATACCTATAATCCTTCATGGAAAAATCATCCAAATCTCTCATGGAAGGACCAACAGAGGCCTCAACAAGGCTTCAACAACAGTAATGGTGGAAGAAATAGGTTTAGCAATAGCAAGCCTTTTCCATCATCTTCTCAGCAACAGACAGAGAATTCTGAGCAGAGTCTCTCTAGCTTAGCAACCATAGTCTCTAATCTATCCAAGACCACTCTCAGTTTCATGACTGAAACGAGGTCCTCTATTAGAAATTTGGAGGCACAAGTGGGTCAGCTGAGTAAGAAAGTTACTGAACTCCCTCCTAGTACTCTCCCAAGCAATACAGAAGAGAACCCAAAGAGAGAATGCAAGGCCATAAACACGTCCCACATGGCCGAATGCATAGAGGAGGGAAAGGCAGTGATTTCCACTGAGGAAGACCCCAATGGACGTCCACTGGCCTCCAAGGAGTTCCCTAATGAGGAACCATGGGAATCTGAGGCTCACACTGAGACCATAGAGATTCCATTGAATTTACTTCTGCCATTCATGAGCTCTGATAAGTATTCTTCTTCTGAAGAGGATGAAGATGTTACTGAAGAGCAAGTTGCTAAGTACCTTGGAGCAATCATGAAGCTAAATGCCAAGTTATTTGGTAATGAGACTTGGGAGAATGAACCCCCTTGCTCACCAAAGAACTGGATGACTTGACTAGGCAAAGATTATCTCAGAAGAGACAGGATCCTAGAAAGTTCTCAATACCTTGTACCATAGGCACCATGACCTTTGAGAAGGTTCTGTGTGACCTGGGGTCAAGTATAAACCTCATGCCACTCTCTGTGATGGAGAAGCTAGGGATCCTTGAGGTACAAGCTGCAAGAATCTCACTAGAGATGGCAGACAATTCAAGGAAACATACTTATGGACTTGTAGAGGATGTCTTGGTAAAGGTTGAAGGCCACTACATCCCCGCTGATTTCATAATCCTAGACACTGGGAAGTGTATGGATGAATCCATCATCCTTGGCAGACCCTTCCTAGCCACAGCAAAAGCTGTGATTGATGTTGACAGAGGAGAATTGGTCCTTCAAGTGAATGAGGACTCCCTTGTATTTAAAGCTCAATGATCTCCCTCTGTAGCCATAGAGAGGAAGCATGAAAAGCTTCTCTCAATGCAGAGTCAAATAGAGCCCCCACATTCAAACTCTAAGTTTGGTGTTGGGAGGCCATCATCATGCTCCGAGTATCTGTGAAGCTCCATGAGAGCCCACTGTCAAGCTATTGACATTAAAGAAGCGCTTGTTGGGAGGCAACCCAATTTTATTTAATCATATCTATTTATTTTACATTGTTATTTTATGTTTTCTATAGGTTAATGATCATGTGAAGCCACAAAAACAACTAAAAAAGCAAAAACAGAATGAAAAACAGTATTAAAAATAGCACACCCTGGAGGAGAAGCTTACTGGCGTTTAAACGCCAGTAAGGGTAGCAGAATGGGCGTTAAACGCCCAGTCTGGCACCAATCTGGGCGTTTAACGCAAGAAAGGGGCACAGAGTTGGCATTTAACGCCAGAAAGGGGCACAGAACTGGCGTTTAACACCAGAAATGGGCACAGAGCTGGCGTTTAAATGCCAGAAAAGGGAGAAAAGCTGGCGTTAAACGCCAGAAATGGGCAGCAGCTTGGCGTTTAACGCCACGATTGGCAATCAAGGGGGCGTTTACACGCTAACATGGTGCAGGGATGAGAAATCCTTGACACCTCAGGATCTGTGGACCCCTGAAGAACCGAAGATTGATGGTTCAGAGGTTATAAAAACTTTTGTTGTAAGTATAGTTACTAAACCAAGCAATCAACCTTTCTTACAAACGTTTTGGTTGTCACAAGTAACAAACCCCTTAAAAATTGTTAACCGAGTATTCAAACCTCGGGTCGTCTTCTCAAGAAACTGCAAGGAAGTATGTTCTTATTATTGGCTATAAAGGTTGTAATTGAGGTTTAGAAGGTGAGAAGCAAGTGATTTGAATGACAAGTAAAGTAAATGGCAATTAAAATAAATAAAACTGTAAAGCAACTTTTGGCAAGGTAAGAGAAATTAGAAGTCCAACTTAGTTATCTCTCTCAACAATAATGAAAGTTGAATCTAAATTCCACTTAGTTAACCCTTACTAAAGCAAGGGAAAGTCAAGGGACTAATTAGTTTAACCTTCGAATCCTATTTATTTCCTAAGAAAAAGTTGGGATTATTGAAGTTTAGTTCAATTAGCAAGATAGCGATTATCAATTATGCTGAGTTTGATAATGTTGAGTTACTGATTTCTTAACCAAGACCAAAAAGGGAAAAAAAGTAAATTGCTGGAATAAAATATCCTTAGATGGAAAGCAATGGTAACACAAATTAAAGAGAAATCAATCAATAACTGAAATACCTCAAATAATCATTAATCCAAATCATAACATGGAAAGGGTTCATAAGTCAAGTTGGCAACATTTATAGATACGAATAAAAGCATTAAAGTAAAAGTAGCATAGAAACATTAAAGTAAATAATAAACCTGGATCGAGAGTCACTCTTAAAAACTAAGAGAAGTCCTAAATCCTAATCCTAATCCTAAGAGAGAGAGAGGAGAGAACCTCTCTCAAACTAAATCTAAATCATGGAGAGTGAAAATTGGCGAGCTCTCCCTGAATGGATGCGTTCCCCCACTTCATAACCTCTGGTCTATGCCTTCTGGACTTGGATTTAGGCCAAAAAGGGCTTCAGAATTCGCTATGAGCGTTTTCTGCAATTTCTGGTGCGTGGCCTCTGTCACGCGTCCGCGTGGGTCACGCGGTCGCATCATTCGGAGCTTTTCTTGCCACGCGGTCGCGTCAGTCATGCGGCCGCGTCGCTGCTGATTTGCACTTGGCACGCGATCGCTTCGTCCATGCGATCGCGTGGATGCCAGTTTCTTCAGAAGCTCCGTTTTGTGCTTTCCTCCCATTTTTGTATGTTTCCTTTCCATCCTTTAAGTCATTCCTACCTTAGAAGATCTGAAACTACTCAACACACTAATCACGGCATCGAATGGAAGTAAAGGTAATTAAAATAATTGATTTTAAAGCTTAGGAAACATGTTTTTCACATACATCACATAATAAGGAAGGGAAAGTAAAACCATGCAATTAATATGAATAAGTGGGTGAAGGATTGAATAAATCACTCAAACTAAGCACAAAATAACTCATGAAATATGGGTTTATCAACCCCACAGGATCCCCCTACCTCATCTCTCTCTCTCTCTCTTCTTTACACCTTCCCATAACACCCTTCCCCAAATACCCTTCACCAATCACCTCAATACCTCTTCCCCAAAAACCCCTCACCTATCAAATCCTACCCTCTTCTCCATAATCTCTTCACCAATCCACATCCATCCATCATAAAACCCCACCTACCTCACCATTCAAATTCAAACCACTTTCCCTCCTAAACCCACCCATACATGGCCGAACCCTACCCCTCTCTCCACTCCTATATAAACCAATCTTCACTCCTTTATTTTCACACATCATACACACTACTTATCCCCCTTGGCCAAACCACTAAACCCCCTCCATCTCCTCTATTTTCTTCTTCTACTATTTTCTTTCTTCTTTTGCTCGAGGACGAGCAAACATTCTAAGTTTGGTGTGGTAAAAGCATTGCTTTTTGTTTTTTCATAACCATTTATGGCACCTAAGGCCAGAGAAACCTCTAGAAAGAGGAAAGGGAAGGCAAAAGCTTCCACCTCCGAGTCATGGGAGATGGAGAGATTCATCTCAAGGGTGCATCAAAACCACTTCTATGAAGTTGTGGCCAAGAAGAAGGTGATCCCCGAGGTCCCTTTCAAGCTCAAAAAGGGTGAATATCCGGAGATCCAACATGAGATTCGAAGAAGAGGTTGGGAAATTCTCACCAACCCCATTCAACAAGTCGGGATCTTAATGGTTCAAGAGTTCTATGCCAATGCATGGATCACCAAGAACCATGATCAAAGTGTAAACCCGGATCCAAAGAATTGGCTTACAATGGTTCGGGGGAAATGCTTAGATTTCAGTCCGGAAAATGTAAGGTTGGCATTCAACTTGCCCATAATGCAAGGAGATGCACGCTCCTACACTAGAAGGGTCAACTTTGATCAAAAGTTAGACCAAGTCCTCATAGACATTTGTGAAGAGGGTGCTCAATGGAAGAGAGATTCAAGAGGGAAGCCGATTCAACTAAGAAGGCATGACCTCAAGCCCGTGGCTAGGGATGGTTAGACTTCATCCAACGCTCAATCATACCCACTAACAACCGGTCTGAAGTTACTATAGACCGGACTATCATGATCCATAGCATCATGATTGGAGAGGAAGTAGAAGTTCATGAGGTTATATCCCTAGAACTCTACAAGGTGGCGGACAAGTCCTCTACTTTGGCAAGGTTAGTCTTCCTTCATCACATTTGTCACCTCTGCAATTCAGCTGGAATTGACATAGAGGAAGATATTCTCATTGATGAGGACAAGCCCATCACTAAGAAAAGGATAGAGCAAACAAGAGAGCCCACTTATGAACCTCACCAAGAGCATGAGGAAATTCCTCATCATGAAATCCCTTAGATGCCTCAAGGGATGCATTTTCCTCCACAAAACTATTGGGAGCAAATCAACACCTCCCTAGGAGAATTAAGTTCCAATATGGGACAACTAAGGGTGGAGCACCAAGAGCATTCTATCCTCCTCCATAAAATTAGAGAAGAACAAAGAGTCATGAGGGAGGAGCAATAAAGGCAAGGAAGAGACATTGAGGAGCTCAAGCACTCCATAAGATCTTCAAGAGGAAGAACAAGCCGCCATCACTAAGGTGGACCCGTTCTTTAATTTCCTTGTTCTTATTTTTCTGTTTTTTTTGAAAATTATGCTTTATGTTTTATTTATATTTGTGTCTTATTACATGATCACTAGTGTCTAAGTGTCTATGCCTTAAAGCTATGAATGTCCTATGAATCCATCACTTTTCTTAAAATGAAAAATGATCTAAAAACAAAAGAACAAGAAGTACATGATTTCGAATTCATCCTTGAAACTAGTTTAATTATTTTGATGTGGTGGCAATACTTTTTATTTTCTGAATGAATGCTTGAACAGTGCATATTTTTGAATTTGTTGTTTATGAATGTTAAAATTGTTAGCTCTTGAAAGAATGATGAAAAAGGAGAAATATTATTGATAATCTGAAAAATCATAAAATTGATTCTTGAAGCAAGAAAAAGCAGTGAAAAACAAGGCTTGCGAAAAAAAAAGAGAAAAAAAGAGAAGAAAAAAAAAGAGAACAAGAAGAAAAAGCCAATAACCTTTTAAACCAAAAGGCAAGGGTAAAATAAAAAAGATCCAAGGTTTTGAGCATAAGTGGATAAGAGGGCCCACAGGAATAAAATCCTGGCCTAAGCGGCTAAACCAAGCTGTCCCTAACTATGTGCTTGTGGCGTGAAGGTGTCAAGTGAAAAGCTTGAGACTGAGCGGTTAAAGTCGTGGTCCAAAGCAAAAAGAGTGTGCTTAAGAGCTCTGGACACCTCTAATTGGGGACTCTAGCAAATCTGAGTCACAATCTAAAAAGGTTCACCCATTTATGTGTCTGTGGCATTTATGTATCCGGTGGTAATACTGGAAAACAAAATGCTTAGGGTCACGGCCAAGACTCATAAAGTAACTGTGTTCAAGAATCAACATACTGAACTAGGAGAATCAATAACACTATCTAAATTCTGAGTTCCTATAGATGCCAATTATTCTAAACTTCAAAGGATAAAGTGAGATGCCAAAACTGTTCAGAGGCAAAAAGCTACTAGTCCCGCTCATCTAATTGGAGCTAAGTTTCATTGATATTTTGGAATTTTTAGTATATTCTCTTCTTTTTATCCTATTTGATTTTCAGTTACTTGGGGACAAGCAACAATTTAAGTTTGGTGTTGTGATGAGCGGATAATTTATAGGCTTTTTGGCATTATTTTTAGGTAGTTTTTAGTATGTTTTAGTTAGTTTTTATTATATTTTTATTAGTTTTTAAATAAAAATCATATTTCTGGACTTTACTATGAGTTTGTGTATTTTTCTGTGATTTCAGGTATTTTCTGGCTGAAATTGAGGGACTTGAGCAAAAATCTGATTTAGAGGCTGAAAAAGGACTGCAGATGCTGTTGGATTCTGACCTCCCTGCACTCGAAGTGAATTTTCTGGAGCTACAAAAGCCCCATTGGCGCGCTCTCAATTGAGTTGGAAAGTAGACATCCTGGGCTTTCCAGAAATATATAATAGTCCATACTTTGCCCGAGATTTGATGGCCCAAACCGGCGTTCCAAGTCAGCATAAAAATTTTGGCGTCAAAACGCCAGAACTGGCATAAAAGCTGGAGTTAAACGCCCAAACTGGCACCAAAGCTGGCGTCTAACTCCAAGAAATGTCTCTACATGTGAAAGCTTCAACGCTCAGCCCAAGCACACACCAAGTGGGCCTGGAAGTGGATTTCTGCATCATTTACTCATTTCTGTAAACCCTAAGTTACTAGTTCTCTATAAATAGGACCTTTTGCTATTGTATTTTCATCTTGGAATCTTTGATTAGTCTTACTATTGTTTTTCTATTCAACTCAAGCCTGTTTCTTCTCCAAGATATTCATTCGCACTCAAGAACATGATGAATGTGATGATTATGTGACACTCATCACCATTCTCACCTATGAACGCGTGCCTGACAACCACTTCCGTTCTACATGCAAACAAGCTTGAATGTGTATCTCTTGGGTTTCTAATCTAAGATTGGAACCTTCGTGGTATAGGCTAGAATTATTGGCGGCCATTCCTGAGATCCGGAAAGTCTAAACCTTGTCTGTGGTATTCCGAGTAGGATCTGGGAAAGGGATGACTGTGACGAGCTTCAAACTCGCGAGTGTTGGGCATAGTGACAGACGCAAAAGGATCAATGGATCCTATTCCAACATGATCGAGAACCGACAGATGATAGCCGTGCGGTGACAGCGCATTTGGACCATTTTCACTGAGAGGACAGGAGGTAGCCATTGACAACGGTGAAACCCAACATACAGCTTGCCATGGAAAGGAGTATGAATGATTGGATGAAGACAATAGGAAAGCAGAAGTTCAGGAGGAACAAAGCATCTTCATGCGCTTATCTGAAATTCTCACCAATGAATTACATAATTACCTCTATCTTATTTTATGTTTTATTCATCTTTTAATTATCAATTCTCCATAACCATTTGAATCCGCCTGACTGAGATTTACAAGATGACCATAGCTTGCTTCAAGCCGACAATCTCCGTGGGATCGACCCTTACTCACGTAAGGTTTATTACTTGGACGACCCAGTGCACTTGCTGGTTAGTTGTGACAAAGAGTTGAGATTACAATTGTGCGTACCAAGTTGTTGGCGCCATTGAAGATCACAATTTCGTGCACCAGGCCCATAATGGCTGTTTCGGTTGGCAGACTTTGTATGTCCAGACATGCTTTGTTGAATCTTTCCATATAGTTGCAAAGACTTTCCCGATCTCCTTGCTTGATCCCTAACAGGCTCGGGGCGTGCTTGGTTTTGTCCTTCTGGATGGAGAATCTGGAAAGAAACTTTCCAGCTAAGTCGTCAAAGCTTGTGATGGACCTTGGGGGCAGATTGCGAACCATTTAATAGCTGTTTTTGTTAAGGTAGTCGGGAAGGCTTTGCAAAGAATTGCATTTGAGGCATCAGTGAGATACATCCTGCTTCTGAAATTACTAAGATGATGGCTTGGATCTGATGTGCCATCGTATGGGGTCATGTCGGGAGCTTTGAAGTCCTTTGGGACTTTGGCTTTCATAATCTCTTTGGTGAATGGGTCTTGATCTTTGCGGGGGTTATCTTCATGACTAGATTGTATAGTCTTGTTTTTGAGGTCGGCTTCGAGTTTTAGGAGTTTATCCTCTAACTCTCGGCATCGCCTAGTTTCTCTCTGGAGGTTTCTTTCAGCTTCTCGTTGACGTTTGGCCTCTTTTTCGAGCTGTTTGAGGCGATCTTGTTGAGTTTGAAGTACCTCCATGATTTCTAAATTTGGCGAGTTCTTGTCTTTGTTTGGTTGAAGCGTATCTTTGGGTGTGGTGTCTGCGTTCTTGTGCAGTGTCCTATCTTCTAGGTCAGAGTCGTGGTCGTAGTTAAGGTTGTCTGCCATGGTGATGGGATGACTTCCAAGTTCCCCGGCAACGGCGCCAATGTTCCGTGGGTTACCTGAAACTGTAGGCCGATCTCAGACAAGATCTTCTGTGCTGGTCGGCGCAGTTGTGTCTGCCTTGATGATGGTGATCGGAGCCGCCGTGTCCGACTTGTTGGACTTGGTGGTAGTGCTGATCCTTCGTCACCGGAGGATGGTGGTACCTGCAAGGGACTCTGATGCTTAAGTTAGCATGGACTTTTAGCAGGTTTTTTTAGTAAAATCAGAGTATGAGTTATATCTGGGTGCTCCATTGTATTTATAGTAGTGTAGAGTGACCTTTCTGGAGATAAGATAGTTATCTTATCTTATCTTTGAGTGAAGTCATCTTATCTTCAAGGAAACTGCCCTTATCTCTTTAGGCTTGGGTTGCCTTTGGATTTGGATTATGTTCCTCTATTTGGGCCCTTTTTGAGCTTTCCTGGTGATTTGGTCGAGCTCTTTAAGAAGAGGTCGGATAGTCCTGACCTGAAGAGGTCGGTCGCCTTGTCTTCACTCAGCCCGGGTCGTACAGCTCGACCCAGGGCATGAACAGTGGGCATGTCTTAACGAACTCGGTTGCTTCTTTTTGCAAAGTCGGCCAAAAGAATCCGGCTTAGAGTACTTTTTGGAGAGAGCTCGCGCTCCCAGATGGTTGCCACATATGCCACTGTGTATTTCTTCCAAAACCTCCTTTGTGTTGGAGGTCGGCACATATTTTAATAAGGGTGTGGAGATCCCCTCTTGTATAGGATGTTATTTATGATGGTATAGTACTGTGCCTCTCATCTTAGTCTCTTTGCCTCTTTCTTATCTGCAGGGAGTATCTCTAATTTGAGGTAGTTGATTATGGGGGTCATCCATCCTTGATCCTGTCCTAATATGGCTAGGACCTTTTCTTCCTCTGAAATTGATGGGCTCTGCAGTATTTCCTGGATGAGGCTTTTATTATTACCTCCTGGTTTGGTGCTGGCTAATTTTGAAAGTGCATCAGCTCGAGCATTATGTTCCCGAGGTATGTGGTGGACCTCATATTCCCCGAGTTGTCTGAGATGTTCCCTAGTTTTGTCCAGGTACTTTTTCATGGTAGGGTCCTTAGCTTGGTAGCTCCTTCCTATTTGTGAGGTGACTACTTGTGAATCGCTGAAGATGATAAGTTTTTGAACTCCAACCTCCTTGGCCAGCCTCAAACCGGCTAGTAATGTCTCGTATTCGGCCTGATTATTTGAAGCAGGGAACTCGAACTTTAGGGAGAGTTCGATTTGGGTTCCCGGATCGCTTTTTATTATCACGCCCACACCACTCCTAGTTTTGTTTGAAGAGCCGTCTACATAAAGATTCCATTTTGTAGGAGTTCCCGGGGTGTCAGTGTACTCAGCAATGAAATCGGCCAAATTCTGAGACTTGATGGCCGTCCGAGCTTCATATTGAAGATCAAATTCAGATAACTCGACTGCCCACTGTAGAATTCTTCCAGCTAAGTCTGTCTTCTGTAGAATGCCTTCCATGGGTTGGTTAGTCCGAACTTTGATGGTGTGAGCTTGAAAATATGGGCGAAGTCGTTGAGAAGTTAGTATGAGAGCGTAGGCGAACTTTTCTATCTTTTGATAGTTCAGTTCGGCCCCTTGTAGGGCTTTGCTGATGAAGTAGATGGGTTGTTGCCCACTTTCGTCTTCTCTGACTAGTGCTGAGGCTATTGCCCGACTTCCCACTACGAGGTATAATATGAGTGCTTCTCCTTCCCGTGGTCGAGTAAGGATGGGTGGTTGTCCCAAGAATTTTTTAGAATCCTGGAAGGCTTGTTCGCACTCTGTGGTCTATTCAAACCTCTTTCCCTTCCTTAGTGTGGCGTAAAAGGGGAGAGATCTTATGCCCGATCCGGGTAGAAATCTGGACAAGGCTGCCAGTCTTCTGTTGAGTTGTTGTACTTCTTTGACGTAGGTCGGACTTTTCATGTTAAGTATAGCTCGGCATTTATCCGGGTTCGCCTCAATTTCTCGTTGTGTTAGCATGAAACCCAGGAATTTTCCGGCTTTTACTGCAATGGTACACTCTGTGGGATTAAGTCACATGACATGCTTTCTGATGGTGTCGAACACTTTGGCGAGGTCGGACAATAATGACTCCTCACTTTGTGTTTTTACCAACATGTTGTCTATATATACCTCCATGAGTTTCCTGATATGGTCTGCGAAGACCTTATTCATTAATCTTTGGTAGGTAGCTCCTGCGTTTTTGAGTCCGAATGGCATGACGACATAACGGTAATTTGCTTTTGGGGTTAGGAATGAGGAATTTTCTTGATCAGGTGGGTACATTGGGATTTGATTATATCCCGAATAAGCATCCATGAAGGAAAGGTACTTGTATCCAGAGAAGGCATCCACTAGAGTGTCTATACTTGGGAGTGGATAAGGATCTTTTGGACAGGTTTTATTCAGATCGGTGTAATCAGTGCACATCCGCCATTTCCCATTTGACTTTTTCACCAATACAACGTTGGCTACCCATAGTGGGTACTTGACTTCTCTTATGAATCCTGCCTCCAGTAGAGCTCGTACCTGTTCTTCCACAGCTTGGGATCTCTCTGGTCCGAGCTTCCGACGCTTCTGTTGTACTGGCCGGGATCCTGGGTATACTGCCAGTTTGTGGCACATTAGTTTGGGATCTATGCCTGGCATGTCTGCGGCCTTCCATGCAAAGAGGTTGGCGTTATCTCTTAGGAACTGTATCAGATACTCCTTTATGTCTCTTTTCAAAGTCGCCCTAATATTTGTTGTTTTATCTGGGATATCTCCGATCTGGACTTCCTCGATCTCGCCCTCCGGTTGTGCACGAAGTTTTGATACTGTTGATTTCTTCTCCTTTGCCTCTAAGGTTCAGACTTTCATTGTAACAGCGTCGTGCAATTTTCTGGTCTCCTTTTATCGTGGCTATCCCTTCTGGGGTTGGAAACTTCATGCATGGATGTGGAGTCGAAACTACTGCAGTAAGCTGATTTAGCGTTGTCCGACCTATCAAGGCATTGTAGGCTGAGTTCACGTCTACTACGATGTAGTCTATGTTGAGTGTCCTTGATTGGGTTTCCTTTCCAAAGGTTGTGTGTAGTGATATATATCCAAGGGGTTGGATTGGAGTGTCTCCTAGTCCAAACAAGCTGTTTGGATATGCTCTGAGCTCTTTTTCTTGTAGGCCGAGTTTGTCGAAGGCGGATTTAAACAAGATATCCGCCGAGCTTCCTTGGTCCACCAGTGTGCGGTGGAGGTTGGCATTGGCCAATATGATAGTAATTACCATGGGATCATCATGTCCCGGGATGATGCCTGCCGCGTCTTCCTGGGTAAAAGTAATAGTAGGGATGTCGGGTGATCCTTCTCCTCCTCCCACGTGATATACTTCTTTAAGGTTCCTTTTGTGAGATGATTTGGAGATCCCTCCTCCTGCGAATCCTCCATTTATCATGTGAACGTGCCTCTCCGGGGTGCGGGGTGGTCGTTCAGCTCGTCCGACCTCTTCGTCCCTTCTTCTTTTTTTGGGTTCATCCGTTTTGTTGGCTAAGTATCGATCTAGTCGTCCTTCTCTTACCAATTTTTCTATGACATTATTTAAGTCGAAGCACTCGTTTGTAGGATGTCTGTAGATTCGGTGGTATTCACAGTATTCTGTCCGATTTTCCCCTCCTTTTTTGCTTTTGATTGGACGAGGTGGTGGAATCTTCTCAGTGTGGCATACTTCTCGGAAAACGTCCACAAGAGACACCCGAAGAGGGGGTGTAATTGTGGTATTTTTTAGGCTTCTCTCTGTGTTGATCTTTTTTTTTCCTGGACTCTTTATCCTTATCCCGGGAAGAGTAGGAGAATCCGGATTTTGAGGTCTCTCCTAACCGAGAATTTTCTTCCATGTTGATATACTTCTCTTCCCGTTCTTGTACTTCATTTAAAGATGTTGGGTGTTTCTTTGATATAGAGTGACTAAAGGGTCCTTCTCACAGGCCATTGATGAGACCCATGATGGCTGCTTCTGTTTGTAGGCTTTGTATGTCCAAGCATACTTTGTTGAATATTTCCATGTAAGATCGAAGGCTCTCCCGATCTCCTTGTTTGATTCCTAATAGGCTTGGGGCGTGTTTGGCTTTGTCCTTCTAAATGGAAAATCTAGCAAGAAACTTCTTGGCTAAGTCATCAAAACTTGTGATGGATTTGGGAGGCAGACTGTCGAACCACTTAATAGCTGTCTTTGTTAGGGTTGTCGGGAATGATTTGCAATGAATAACATCCGAGGAATCAATGGGATACATTCTGCTTCTGAAATTGCTGAGATGATGGCTTGGATCGGAGGTACCATCGTATGGGGTCAAGTCGGGAGCTTTAAAATCCTTCGGAACTTTAGCGTTCATGATTTCTTTGGTGAAAGGATCTTGATCTTTGGGGGAGTTGTTCTCGTGTCCGGGTTGGATGGTTTTGGTTTTTAGGTCTGCTTCGAGTTTTAGGAGCTTGTCCTCTAACTCTCGACGTCGCCTAGTTTCTCTTCGGAGGCTTCTTTCGGCTTCACGCTGGAATTCGGCCTACTGTTCGAGCTGTTTGAGCCGATTTTGTTGTTCTCGGAGGGCTTCTAAAATTTCTGTATTTGGATAATGCTTTTCTCCGTTTTGCTGATATGTGTCTTTGGGTGCGGTGTCCGCATTCTTGTGCGGCGTCTTGTTTTCCAAATCAGAGTTGTGATCGTTGTCAATGTCGTTCGTGGGTTACCTGAAACTGTAGGTCGATCTTTGGTCGAGATCTGTTGTGGTGGCCGGAGCTGTCGTGTCCGATTTATCGGGTTTGGTGCTACTGATCCTTGGTCGCCGGAGGGTGGTGGTATCTGCAAGAGACTCCGATGCTTAAGTTAGCATGGGCTTTAAGCAGGTTTTTTAGTAGAATCAGAGTATGAGTTATACCTGGGTGCTCCAGTGTATTTATAGTAGTGTAGGCTGACCTTTCTAAATAAGATAAGTTAGTTATCTTATCTTTTATCTTTAAGTGAGGTCATCTTATCTTCTGGGGAACCGCCTTTATCTTTCTAGGCTATAACTGCCTTTAGATTGGGCTGTGTTTCTTCATTTGGGCCTGTTTAGGCCCCCTCTGGTGATTTGGCCGAACTCTTTAAGAAGAGGTCGGGGAATCCAGACCTGAAGAGGTCGGTCGACTTGTCTTTAATCAGCCCGAGTCGTGCAGCTTGACCCAGGGCATGAACAGTCTCCCAGACCGAACAAGCTATTTGGATATGCTCTGAGCTCTTTATCTTGCAAATCGAGTTTGTCAAAGGTGGATTTAAACAAGATATCTGCAGAGCTTCCCTGATCTATCAGTGTTCTGTGGAGATTAGCGTTGGCCAATATGATAGTAATGACCTTGGAAACATCATGCCCCGGGATGATGCCTGTTGCATCTTCTCGGGTAAAGGTAATAGTGGGGAGATCGGATAACCTCTCTCCTTCACCGACATGATATACCTCTTTAAGGTGTCTTTTGCGAGATGATTTAGAGATCCCTCCTCCTGCGAATCTTCCATTTATCATATGAACATGTCTCTCAGGAGTGTAGGGTGGTCATTCAGCCCGTCCGACCTCTTCATCCATTCTTCTTTTTCTTGATTCATCCGCTTTGTTGGCTAAGTACCGATCTAGTCGTCCTTCTCTTGCCAATTTCTCTATGACATTCTTTAGGTCGAAGCACTCGTTAGTAGGATGTCCGTAAATTCGGTGGTATTCACAGTATTCTGTCCGACTTTCCCCTCCTCTTTTATTTTTGATTGGCCGGGATGGTGGGATCTTCTCAGTGTTGCATATTTCTCGGTAAACATCTACAAAAGACACCCGAAGAGGGGTGTAATTGTGGTACTTTCTAGGCTTCTCACTGGGTTGATCTTTTTTTTTTCTTGGACTCTTTATCCTTGCCCCGAGAGGGGTAGGAGAATCCAGGTTTTGAGGTTTTTCCTAGTCGAGAATTCTCCTCAATGTTAATATACTTTTCTGCCCATTCTTGTACCTCGTTTAGAGATGTTGGATGCTTTTTTGATATGGAGTGGCTAAAGGGTCCCTCTCGCAGTCCATTGATGAGACCCATGATGGCTCCTTCTGTTGGCAGACTTTGTATGTCCAGACACGCTTTGTTGAATCTTTCCATGTAATTACGAAGACTTTTTTGATCTCCTTGCTGATCTCTAATAGGCTTGGGGCGTGTTTGGCTTTGTCCTTCTGGATGGAGAATCTGGCAAGGAATTTTTTGGCTAAGTCGTCAAAACTTGTGATGGATCTAAGAGGCAAACTGTTGAACCACTTTATTGCTGTCTTTGTTAGGGTAGTTGGGAAGGCTTTGCATCGAATGGCGTCCAAGGCGTCAGTGAGATACATTCTGCTTCTGAAATTGCTGAGATGATGGCTTGGATCAGAGGTACCGTCGTATGGAGTCATGTCGGGAGCTTTAAAATCCTTTGAAACTTTAGCTTTCATGATTTCTTTGGTAAAGGGATCTTGGTCCTTGTGGGAGCTGTCATCGTGACTGGATTGAACGGTTTTAGCTTTGAGATCAGCCTCGAGCTTTAGGAGCTTGTCTTCTAGCTCTCCGGAGGTCCCTCTCAACTTCTCGTTGATGCTTGACCTCTTTTTCGAGCTGTTTGAGACGATCTTGTTGAGTGTGTAGAGCATCCAGGATTTTTGTATTTGGCGAATGCTTATCTCCGTTTGGTTGAGATGTATCTTTCGGTGTGATGTCCGCGTTCTTATGCGGTGTTCTGTTTTCCAAATCAGAGTTGTGGTCGTTGTCAAGGTTGTCCGCCATGATGATGGAATGACTTCCAGGTTCCCCGACAACGGCGCCAATGTTCCAAGGGTTACCTGAAACTGAAGGTCGATCTCGGATGAGATCTGCTGTAGTGGCCGGAGCTGTCGTGTCCGACTTGTTGGATCTGGTGGTGCTGCTGATCCTTGATCACCAGAGGGTGGTGGTACCTGCAAGAGAATCCGATGCTTAAGTTAGCATGGGCTTTAAGCAGGTTTTTTGTGTAGAATCAGAATATGAGTTATACATGGGTGCTCCAGTGTATTTATAGTGGTGCGGGCTGACCTTTCTAGATAAGATTAGTTATCTTATCTTATCTTTGAGTGAAGTCATCTTATCTTTTAGGCCAACCTCCTTCGGAGTGGGCTGTGTCCCTCTGTTTGGGCCTACTTGGGCCTTTATAGTGATTTGTCTGAGCTCTTTAAGGAGAGGTCGGGTGCGATCCAACCTAAAGAGGTCGGTCACTTTTGTCTTCGATTAACCTGGGCTGCGTAACTTGACCCAGGGTATGAACAATGAGTGAAGACAATGAACACTGTCAGGTCAAAATTTCTCCCCAACCGAGTTTGACTGGGTTGTTTGAGTGTGACGTCAAAGGTTTGTCATTGAGAAGGGACGGCGATTTAAAGGAACCTACCACTGATGCCATTAATACTTGCGAAGAGGCTGCCGATTTATAGATGTATTTTGTTACCAATATAGAACATGTACACTATTATTCTATGTATAGTTTAGTTGAGAGTTAGACACTTGCAATATTATTAATTAGCAACTAGCATATAATATAAATTAGAACATGGAAACACTTGAATTATATTACTCATTAGTGACAATTGATCCACCTGGAAAATGATATTAATAATCTATTTCATCTTAAAGTTATTTAATTTGTCATTTGTTTAACCTACTGTACGTGGAGTTATATATTGATTGACATGATCGGACTTACCCAGAAAATTGGAAGAAAGGACCTCTTTTTTTGCGGCTCTAGCATCTCGTTTTGCAAGGCGATGGAACAGGCATCTTCGTTCTCTTCGCTGGAGCACACAACATCATTCGTAAAAGACTTTTGGTTCAACAAGTCGCCTATTAATTCATGGCTGGATGCATTCTCAGCACACAGGCACCTAGGTGATGCTATTAGTATAGCGCATGGAGAAATTAGGATGGTACGATCTCATATGTTTGCTTGTAAAAAGGATCTTTTACTATTTCGAACTGCCACCGTCAATTTAGTGGTTTTATTATCCTGTAAACAAAAGATGCAGCCAAATGTCTTACATTTTTTGAGACTCTCAATATTGTAAGAATTGATTCAATTCAGAGCAAAGTACCTCAAGAAATTTGGCTTTGGGTTCATAACAAGCATAGAGATATTTCTTTCGCACCAAATACTGGAGGAAGTGAAGGTAAAGTTTGGATTTGAGAACCAA
The DNA here is from genome assembly GCF_003086295.3 of Arachis hypogaea. Taxonomy (NCBI): domain Eukaryota; kingdom Viridiplantae; phylum Streptophyta; class Magnoliopsida; order Fabales; family Fabaceae; genus Arachis; species Arachis hypogaea. The sequence goes on from NC_092048.1 coordinate 125,311,366, forward strand.
GTGTATGAATTATCAATATCAAAGTACTTTGACCCGTGCTGTTACATGTCCAAATGCATGTTATTATTGTTAGAGGTTGCCGTTGATGCGAATCATATATCACAACGAGGTGGCACTCAAATATATTGTGTCTTTCCATTTATTTAGCCACTTAGCCCCTCAGCGCACGGCATGCTCCAAACGGAATATTTTGATGGTGACCAAGTCTTCTATAAATATTTTTCAACTCAAATTTATGAAAACTGAAACAAATATATGTTTAGTGACTGACTTCTTCCTACTAATTCAATTCAAGAACAAGGAAGATCCCTTCACCACCCAATCTTTTTCTGTAAAAGAGAAGTGCTTTATATCCTCAATAGTTTAGCAAAGCCAAATTATGAAATTTCCTATTAACACATGCTCTTGGTTTCATGTTGAAAGTGTTGGTTCTATTTCATTTGTATGAATTTTTAGCTCATACTTTTCATTTTTATAATAGAGAAATCAAACAAGATAGTAATTGTTTATAACAATTGCAATTCACAAATTAGTCACTGCCCAAGTGGTTATGTTATGTCTCTTTATGATATATATCCTTAATTAGTAGACAAGACATTGTGATTTATGAGAACTCAGGTGGAATATTACTATTCATTGCATTACATAAAAAAGAGATGGAGTTGAATTATTTTATTATCATTATTGCGGTACTACTACTAATTTAATACTAAGTCTTGAATAAATATATAATATATAAATGAGAAAAGAAAGAAATTGTGGTTGTAATTTTGTTAATAGTGAAACATGAAATTTTGTGAGAGGTATCTTACAATTATAGCCAGTTACAAACACGGTCTCGTCAATCATTTCATGATTTATTATAGCTTCTGCCACTTTCTTAATCATTGCCACCTTTTTATCCATTTTTCTTTACTTATTTTTTTTGCTATAACTAGTAACCTCTAAGTCTCGTTCATTCTCTAACTTCATAGTTCGTTCATTCATTACCTATAATAGCTGTAAGTGCATGCTACTTAGTACTCACCACTCAATGTAGTGGTTTCTCTTCTTTTCTTCTGATGTTGTTTCTGTTTTCTTTGGCTTTTTTCTAAGTTCTTGTCCACAGTAGAATAATATGAACTATTTGGAGCTTGATTTTAATTTTATTTTTATTTTGCAATGTATGTTTCTTATCGTGATCAATTATGTATCCCTTTTGGAGAATCATTAATAAAATAATGTTCATCTAACTGCAAACTTGAACTTTTTGATAGTCTAGTGATGTTGATTGGGATTGTTTTGTTTAGTTTAACCTTTTTCTAATTTAAAATACATTGAGTTTCTAATTTAGTCCATATCAAATTCTACTTTCTTTATCAGTTACTTGCACTTCAGAGAAAAATTCCTCTATAGCCTCCTAATTTCTTATTTTGTGATTTAACTACGAGCTTCTCAATTTCTGTTATGGTTTTTTTTGCACTTTATTATTTAATTAGTTACCATGGTTCCTAGTTGGCATATTCTTTAGTTTCTCCGAAGCTTGAAATATTGCTGATGTTGAATGGAAAGTGCCTCTGATTAGTTGTGTTGATGACTTCTAGCTTCCAATTATTGCACTACTTCAAACTACACTTTTTTATATTGTGTAGGCATGCTATGAGAATAGTTTGATTGTTGAACTTGAAATTGTGTAAGACCCAGAACTTTTGAAAAGTCTTATTATGATCAAGTCTCAAATCATACAGTTATTTATAGCCTTAATTTAAGAGATTATTTTATTAAAGATAATTAAGGCAAGTTTTGATTTAATGGATTTGAGATAAGTTATGATTATTATCCAATTTTATAATTATTGGATTATTTTCTATATTTAAAGTATAAGGTTGATAGTTATGAAATAATAAGGATTTTTATATGATTTGGATTAGATAAATAATATTTTAAATATTATTACTGCTATTTTGGAAAATAGAGAAATTAATTATACTATTTATAATTATTTGATTTGGACATTTTATTGAAAATAATTTGTGAAAGTGATGAACAAATAGTATTTTCTATATATAATTAGTGTTGAATTTAATTGAGTTTCAATTACTATATTATTCCCTACTTTTATTTGAAATTACTAAACTACCCTTAGCCTAACACAAACCCTAGTTTTCAAAATGATGAAACCCTAATTTCCCAGCATAGCAGCCGCCACCCTTTCTTCTTCCCTTCAGCAAACCTGCAACCCAACGAAGGAAACAGAAACAGAAAATCATGGGGGAGGGAGCTTGAGAAGCGAGATCTGGCAGAGAGGGAAGGGCTGCGCCGTGACCACTACCCAGTCGTCGCTGCCGCCCCGCGCTTACTTCCTCACCGCCGCCGCTGTTTTTGTGATCCCCAGCGGCGCTGCCGGCGAGCGCGAAGCCAGAGGAGAAGAAAGAGACAGACCAAGAAGGGAGAGAGCGCGCGCAGGGGAGGAAGGAGCCGCCTAGCTCGCTGCCGCCGCGCTGCTCGGGTCCGTCGAACACTCCTTGCTGCCGCCGTTCATGTCGCGACCAGAGGGGAGCGAGAGACCAGAGAGGGAGGCGTCACGCAAAGAGGGAGCTCGCGGTGGAGAGAGAGGGGAGCTACCTTGGGCGCCGCCGTCGCACCTGCATACCGCTGCTGCTACCGCGAGCGCGCCGTCGCTGGAGCTGGGTAGTCATTGTCCTTGCCAGCAGCGAAGAAGCGAGATGAAACCCCCCTAGTCTGCTGCTTCGGTTTGCCGAGAAAGAGCTTGGCGCCGCCGGAGTTGCTATCTGTCTCTGCCTCAGGGTTCTGCGAGTTGCCGGAGCCCACTGTCGCCGGAGCTGCCCAGAACCACCACTGTGGCTGTCGCTGGGATTGTGAACGGAAGGGGGAGAAGCTGGTTCTGTCATAGCCATTCCCGGGGGAGAAATCAGTCATGCCACCGTGCCCTGGCGCTGGGAAACGCCACTATCGCGACCAAGTTCCACCGCCGGAGCTTCTGACTACTTCTGCTGTCACCGGAAAAAGTGGCCGGTAAGGGTTTTATTTGAAGTTTCTGCCTTTTTGGATTTCGAGAAGGTTTTAATGTTGCGCGGTTTTTATAGTTGATCCACCGAAGCTTCTAGCCGCCGCCGGAGCTGATGCCCGGGTCGGTTCGGAATCGCAGCTGCCTTATTGTATTATTTCGGTAAGAAATTATGTTTCGAATAATCTCGCGTTAGTATTCTGTTGTGTTTGGTTAATGAATGAGTCTTGGTAACGTGGGATCGAGTCCTGATTATTATATGTTGCGATTAGTGTTGCTATGGTTATTGCAAAAGTGGCTGGGAGCTGAGGCTTTAGTTTCTGTCAGTTCGGTTTGAGGCGGAAAGGACTTGATGAGGCATTTGGGCTATGGTTTTGCGTTTTGAGGTAGGGGCGCTTTCCAAAAACTGTGTTTTATGTATTGGAATTATTACATGTGGATACTGATGTGAGATATTGTGTATCTGATGATTGTATCTGCCTTATGTATTATTTGATTGACTCGAATGATTATGGATGTTGATTTGGCTGAATTGTTGTGCGGCTTGTGAAATGTAATGTTTTGAAGTTGATTTTTTAGAGCTTTGAAATCGAGTTTAATCCGTTGAGGATTGATTTGAGTTAATTTTCTTGGGAATGTGAAAAATAGAATGTACTCTTGAACTCAGCCTGGTTTACTTTAATTGACTTGGTTTTGGACAAATGATTTATTGCTGAACCGATTCTTTAAAGCTTTGGAAATGAGTTAAATCGGTTGATATTGAGTTGAATTTTGAAATGGTTTCCTTGAGATACGCCACTGAGGCAATTGTTGGATTTAGCTTGCTTTGAATTGATTTCTGGTTTTGAGCTGTTGAAAAGGAATGAGGAACGGTTTAGTTGGGACCCGAACCGGGTGGCAAAAGTCCAAGTTTTAGGGGAGGTGCTGCCGAAATTTCTGCAAAATCCTAGTCGTGTTTGAAAAGTTATTTAAAAAGGGCTGGATTTGAGAAATTGTATTATGTGATTTATAAAGAGAATATTTATGTTTTCAAGCTTAATTTATTTAATGAACCTTACGCGTTGAGTGCGGCTTATTTAGAAACGAACTATTTGTACAGTTTGAATCACTGAAGGAAAGAATGATGCTCTAATATTGATTTCAATATAAAAATGAGCTTTTAGTGATTTTAAAGGAATTTAGACTTTTGATTGAGTAATCAAGTTCGAGGCATTTTGGAAGAGTTAGAAAAGTGGGTTCCAAAAAGAAACCTGAAAGTGGTTTGATTCAAATGAACTGGTTTCGTTTCAAATGAGTTGATTTTTGGACCGGGTTGGAACTTGTGATTTTGTATGATTGGTTTCATAATAAATTCAGTTTTATTTACTTGAACCGAGAATCTATGATTTTAAAAGTTTCAATGAATTTTAAGGAATTTATATAAGTTGACCTTCCCTAAAGACTTGGGACTCTGACAAGAAACTTTTGTTATAAAATCCCATTGTTGGATGGGTGATTTTGAATGTTCCCAAAAAGAATCTTTAACTTTCCATGGTTTTGGAAGTTTTGGAAAGAGAATGCCGAGAGTGGCTTTGTTTTAAAAAGGGAACTCACTTTGAGTAAATTTGGCTTATGAGCCTGAGATGATTTGAGAAATGAGATCTTTAAAGCCAAGGCTAAAAAGAGTTGAAATTTGATTTCAAAGTGAAATGGCTTGAGAAAAGTGATTTATGGCTTAAATGCCGGTTTTATGAATTTGATGATGTTGAATGGTGGAAGTGTTGTTTTGTTGTGAGCCGGAATGGCCGTGTATGCTATTGAACTATGGCTGATTGCCGAATGAGTTGTGAGCCGTATGACTGATTATGAATTATGAACTTAAGCCGAAGGGGTGTATTTATTGATAAATTGGCTGGTTCTGAATTGAACCGTGAACCGGATGGCTGAGATGGATGGTGATCCATGGTTGAGTATAAATGCATGTATGCAATTGAATGAATTGTGAACTTAAGCCGGATGGCTGAGATGAATGTTGTATGCGAGTATGCTTGTGTTTTCTCTCTGGTTGTAAGGGTGACAGGGCACCGATACCCTCTAATGGCGACAGGGCGCAGATACCCTCTAATGGCGACAGGGCGCAGATACCCTCTAATGATAATAAAGCGCAATAGAGAGACTGTGTCCGGGTTAGCTACCGGACACGTCGGGTTGGCTTGGTAACCGACAGATGATATCATCAGCCACTAGGGACAGGCATGCATCATATGCATTTGTGTGACATTGGTTGGGTGTGCATATTATACTTGGTTTGCCTATGTGATTAATTGCTAACCGTTCTACTTGTAATAACTGTTTGTTTGTGCTTGAACTTCCTATTTGTGTTTGCTACTGGGATTCTGTTGGACTGTGGTGATTGGTTGATTGTTGGATTGTTTGGGCCTAGGGCCGTGGTTGGAATGAGATGAACCGATGGTTGATTTCGGTTTTATGTTTCTGATTTGGAATAAAATATGAAAGCCTATTTTGTTTCAGTATAAATAAACCGTTTTGAAAGGCTTTTGAGTTTTTGAGAATTGAATGGTTCCTCTTTCAGAAAAGATTTCCGACTTTACTTCTATTGTAAACCGTTGTTTTTGAAAAGAGGTATAAGACGGTTATGAATCACTGGTACAGTTTATCTTCCAGTATCCTATTACAGTAATTCCCAAAAACCCTCTACTGAGAACCCTTTCGAGGATGATGTTCTCACCCCCCTACATTTTTCCCCTTTCAGGATATGGGCGCAGAAGTTACGAAGAGCTTATTTAATTGTTGTGATGCTCTGTATTGTTTTAGCTATGGTTTATTGTACCTTCGCCTTTATCTTGATATAATCTGTAAGAGGGATAGGAATTGTATTGGATTATGGTTGTAATATTACTTATATATATGTATGTATATATATGGATGTACTCTTTATGAGTTTTGTAAGTTGTATGGTATTTATGGATGTATGATATCGGATGAAAGTATTTTTGGATCGGTATTGCGATTTAAAGTTTTAAACAGGCTCATATTTTAGTATTAAATAATATAAAGTCGTCGTAATGTCCGAACTATCAGAGTCGCGCAGCCGGAAGTGTGAGCTTTGGTAGTTAGAGTGTTACAAATTGCATCTTGGGAGGAATTCATTCTTATAGAAAGAGGTCTTACATGACTTTGGGAACATAAGCCAAACAAGACGTTTATAGTGTTAAGCTTAACCATATTTTTTTTTGTATAATTTGTAATACCTTGGACTTGATTGCCTATAATGTATCTTTTAGGTTTAGCTCAAGACAAGATTCAAGAGACTCCAGAAGAAACAGGGGAGATAGTTCAAGATTCAATGCAAGAAGAAGACGTGCCAGCCGATAGTTGTAATAAGGTTGTTTCTACTGGACACAATGCTTTTACCCTAACTTTTGGCATCAATAAAACACCAAAAGAGAATGAGATTTTTTGACTCATGTTTGTTTGATAGTTTGACTTGGGTTTTATATTACAATTGTTTCTTACTAGATATCTTTGAGTTCTGATGGACCTTGGTTGGATTTGTTTCCTAAAAATTTGGGACTGAATTGAACTCAGTGACTGATTATGACCTTGTATTTGGATGTTGAATTTGATAAAGTAGCAATGAACTTATTGAAGATTGAACTCAAATTGACTTGAGTTACCGCAATTAGTATTTTGTAACCTGGAATGGTTTGGAGACATAATTCCTTTGAATCCAAGGCTTTTATATTTTTGATATTCTTCTATATATGTAATTATGATATAAAGAATATAAATATATATATCTCCCTAATAGTAAAACTGCTTAAAGAATTGCTGTCTATTATCATGGCTACTACATCGTAGAGATAACATGGATTAATTAAAAGACATATATAGATTTTGGGTGCGATATAGAATACAAATTTATCATTACGCATAGAATTTATAACCTAAAATTTCAACTTAATTTAATTTAAACTAACGATTTAATTTATTTTGCTCAAAATTATTATAGTCGCATTATTATACTTTTACCATTAATTATGTTACTCGGGATTTTAAAAAATTAACTGATTAAAATCGGTAATTTTAAGCAAAAAAGTTAATGTATTCATATTAATTTAAAATCGGTAATTATTATTATTATAATTATAACCTAAATTATTGTCATCATTATTAGTATAATTATAATTATAATTATAATAATATAATAATAATTATTATTATTATTTGTTTTAGTGTTTCTTATTATTATTATTTGCATTCTCTTATCCTACTGTAATGATTTATTTTTTTATTATTTTTATTGTTATTATTATTATTTTTATTATATTTTTTTATGCTACCATTAGTACCTGATGAGGACCCCTAATATATCACTATTTCACTATTATTCCTTTACTTTTCAAATCACAGACCCCATTGCCACTATCATAATCCTTATTATTCTCACCACTACTAACTTCATAGTTCAGCCCCTCCATCCCTTGCCGTCGGCCGTGGTCTTCTTCTCCACATCATATTCGAAGTTGTTGCATCACCGTACCCATCGTCATCCCCAGGCCGGTATCTGTTGTCGTCATCATCGGCCGGAAGAAGACATCTCTGTCCCCGCGGCGAGCCCTTGTCCTCGAGCCCCTTTTTTCTTTGTCCGAGACCCCGTCGTTCCTCTCTCACCGTCAATACCATTCCTCCCGCTATCGGTAAGCACCACTTGTTCATCCTGTGTGGTTGCTGATTTACTCAGAGAAAGTGAGGCCATTAATGAGCTTATAATTGACATGCATGATTCTCTTAATCTTGTATGTAAATAATAAAAAATTGAGAACTATGTAAAGCCAATACAATTTAGGTAGTCACAATATTGTTGTTGCAATGTTGCTTTTACTTTTTTTATTGTTACCTAGTTTATTTGTATTCTTATTTGCCGTTGGTTCTTGTGATTTCCTAACATTGCAATTCTAGAAATACAACATGTTTAAAGGAGAAATAAGTGTTGAAGAAGAGACTCTTTCATTATTCGTGCTTTATTCCTCTGCCACACACACTCAATTTAAGTGAAAAGAGAAAAATGTTATGTTATATATTCCTTTTTAAAAAATAATTTTGAAACAAACATGCTTCCTCCCAAAATTTAAAACATTCTTCTTCTTGCCAAACTCTACACTCCATTAGTTATTAAATATCTGGACACCTTATGTTCAAAAATGACCATGTTGTTGCACGCATTGACACTATTTAAATAATTGCAAAGTAAATACATAACAATTTTCTATGTTTAAGGCTACGTATCATTTTCTCTGTCCATATTTCAAAGAATTCTTTTGTATTATTTGGATTAGACCGGTTTACATTTCTACACCTGGACTATTTGAGCTTTGTTCTACAATGAATAAAGAGGTGCTCCCTTTAATTCACTTTGCTTATGCATGCATAAATTACAGTAAGCATCACTTGTGTGTACAATATTTAGTTTAACCAATAATCTATCTTTTGTATTTTGTGATCCTGCTTAACATAAATTACAGCCCTACACAAGTTATCAAAATTGTCTTTGGATTGTGATTGTTAAGCATCATCTTGGCCACCTTTTGTGTGAAATCAATCCCATGTCCAATGTGAGAGTATGTGTAATACTAGAATACTCTGTTGGATTAGAATAACCGGTTACTAAAATAATCAAATATGTTATATAACCTAATAATTTTTTTTTGTGTTGAGGTTGAACAAGTATACTTGCATTATTATGTTGAAGGTTGCTGCTATTTTTTTCCTTGAACCTGTTATTAATTCAAAGATTTCATATTTCTCTATGTTTTGGTTTGGATTTACTGTTGTGCTGATAAATAACAAATCTTGTACATATAGTTTGCACTTATACCTTAAATTTTTTTGTTGTGCTGATATTTTTTGGCAATGAAGATTTTCTACTTTATGTATGGATGCATTTCTATATGAGAAAAAAATATTCAAATGCTTGTTTCTATATGTTATGATCCGAATGCAGTATATTAAGATGCCCAGAATAGGTCGTTACACGAAGATTTCCAAGTTAGACACAGCATGTCAGCAACCTCAAGTAGGATCTACTATGGCTTCATCTTCCCATCAAGTGGATTGCCCATTTCCCCCATCCAGTGGCGGTGGTGCCCCCGCAGCCTCATCTTTACGCCCTTTTCGTCCGCATTGTAGCAAACCACTGCCTGCTCCACAGACTTATACGAATGGTGTTCAAAACTCAGAGCCGAACAATGAAGACTTAGACCCAGAGGCAGATGAGGTAGATTCTTTTGAGCAACACGTTGACAACCTATTTGCTGCATCGGAGGCTCAGAAGCATAAGGGATGCAAGACCACTAAATTTTGGGATGTTAAAATCATTGGTATACAAGAATTTATTTAATAAAATTTTTTTTATTCTATTTTCTTATGATTTCATTGCATCTTGGTCACAATAGTAACTCACACAGACTAACTATGATTTACAAAATCCGATGGTACAACAAACAAGCTCATTTGAGTGTGAAGGAAGCTATGAAGTCATCTAACATTAGAAAGATCATACTCAGGTTCAATTGAAACTTGTAACCAGTTGGAGCTGAAGCTGGTATACTGAGTGGCGTTCTCAGATGGCTAGGATCTAACTACACCAAATTCCTAATCTGTGAGAAAGACTGGAGAAAGGTTTGCTCCAAGGACAAGATCTATAATGAATGTGTAAAGGTAAAAACTTATATTTTTGTAGAATTCGAGAATCTTAATTTGACACCTACTAACAATTTAAATTTACTGTTACAGAAAATGTTCCATTTTGATGAAGATAGTAGAGAACTTATCAAGCGTAAATTTTAAAAATGCTAGAAAGGTCTTGGAAGGAAACGAGGAATAGGTTATACCATGACCATTACGACTCACAACTGACTATTGAACAAAATATTGAAGGCCGTCCACTGGGAATTACTGCGAATCAATGGAGACGGTACCTTGATTATCGCAATAGTGAAGACACAAAGATAATATATTTTTATTTCATAACAGAAAAAGTCTATTTATATTACATTGAGTTAGTCAAAAATGGCGTCTAGTAACCTTTACTTTTGATGGCATGATAAGAGAAGTATAGGAAAAATGCTGTGAATCGATCGAAGCAGCTATACATTCACACTGGCAGATCGAAAAGCTTGGCAAGGCTTGGAGAAGAAGAGGTAATTTACATTTGACTCACTTTTTAAACCTTCTCTTTGTCTACATATTCACTTTTTAAACTATATTATTATAGTCAAAACAACAAGGGAGGAGAGTTGTGGACCTTAACGCACAAACGACCTAATGGCTCCTATCTCCATGATGCAGCTCGGGCTATTGGTGTAAGTATTGCGTTGATAATCTTTAAGTTATTTCTCGAGATTTTATTTTTTTAAATTGTGTTGAAAGTCTATGTGGTTAGCAACTAGCTAACAAATGCTTATGTTTTCTTATTTGTGTGTAGGAAAGATTTGCGGAGATTGAACAACATGATGAATCCTTTATACTGTTGTCTCAGAATGATTCGCTTGCTCAAGCTCTCGGAAAGGAGCACTCGGGTAGAGTGCGTGGCATGGGTATCGGATCAACTTCTAGTTAAGTTTTCGGTATGAATTCCCATTAACTGAGCAATGGAGCTCAAAGAAAGGATACCCAAAGGGTGCTGCTTAAACTACAAGTAGAGCTGGTAGCCGAGAAATTAAAAAGGAAGGCAGTGGAGGATAAAGTAGCAGCCAAGAAGACAAAAGGCAGGCAATAGAGGATGAGGTAGAAGCCGAGAAGACAAAAAGACAGGCAGTTGAGGATGAAGTAGCAGTCGGAAAGATAAAGATGCAGGCGATGGAGAGTGCTCTGAGATGTCAAATTCAAGGGTAAGGTGGGGAGCTGCCACTAGACGTCGCTACATGGATGAATTCGTTGGAAGAACAGAGTGGAAAGTATATCTCAAGATTGAATATTATAATTTTTTAAATATATATTTTTTATTGTTATGCAACTCTTATTAAGGAATACACTTTATTGATATTTGGATAAATATATAAATTCGCTTTATAATTTTGCTAATGTCATTTACCTATCAATTTATTTTTTCAGATACAAATAATTAAGATTTGTAATATTAAAAAAATTTCAAAAATAACAAAAGAAAAAATAATACCTAGTACATTCAAATTAAAAAAAAAGTGTTAATTCCCAGTGCAAAATACAATATTTTTGCGGCCATTTAGTCGGAAAAATAGCGGCGATTACAAAATAGCCAAAAATAAATTTAAAAATACTAAATGTCAGATAACGGTGGCTAAATAAATTTGAAAAACACAACGGTGTGGTTCAAAACTGTCGCGAGATTATCCTCGAATTCAAGGTTGGTCAAATAGCGGCGGTTTAAACTGCCGCTAAATCAACCGACGCTAATCCATGATTTTGCTGTGGTTGTGCCAGCGGTTCATTAGAACCGTTGCAAAATCAAATCTACATCTCCTAAACCGCAACGTTTCTAGAATCGCCGGTATGTTGGTTTGTGACAGTTTAAAACCACCATAAATCCATCAAAAAACCACTGCAAATTATCGGTTCCCTTGTAGTGGAGGATGAGTTCGAAAGCAACTATGAGGTTGTTAATCCAAATGAAGACGATGATGAAGTTGATGACACCATGGAGACAAATGTGGCTGAAGTGGCAAATGCACTAGCAAATCAGCATCCGTTCGAAGAGTCATTTTTTATGCCGCATTGGATCTAGAAGCTATGCATGCACCAGAATATCCTAAATACCTGAATGCAGGTATGTAGTTTGGATAATTATATAGTAGCTTTATGATATAAACAATTAAATTTGGCATAAAATAGTATGATTATTATTAGGTTCTGTATGCAATTAGTGATGTCTAACTGCATTTGTAGAATTAAAACGAAATTACTATTATTTATTTAGATATCGAGTATAGATCGAATTATTTTGTAGATTTTATGTGTTTGTTTATTTTGTTATTTTGTATGTATAATTTTTTAAAGTTCTAAAACGTATTGTATTTATATATTTAGATTATATATTTTTATACGTATAATACATTATATATTTATATATTTAAAATGTATATATCTATATTATATATGTTATATATTTAAAATGTATGTATTTATATTATTTATAGTATATATATTAAAGTTAAATTGCATTTAAAAATTATATGTTTATATTATTTATAATATATTTATTTATATTATAAATATTTATATATTTATTTATGTATTTATATTATATATTTATATAAATTTAGATAATATGTTAATATTATTAGATAACCATATATAACATACTTATATAATTTTATACGTTTATCAAAATATATAATTTATATTCTTCTGTTAACATATAAATTATATATATATATATATATATATATATATATATATATATATATATATATATATATATATATTTTTATTTATTTATTTAATTAAGTTTTATATCTTTATGTATACTTGTATATGTACTCTTCTAAGTTTATGTCATGATGTTATTGTAGTAAAGTCTCCTATTATGACAGATGATGAATTCGTTGTGGGAATTGAATTTAGTTCTCGAAAAACTATAATTGTGGCAGCCAAAGATTATACTATTCGTAGAGGCGTAGACTACCAAGTGTATGAATCGGAATCTCAAATATTCTATGCCAAATATACACAATATGGCACAAGTTTTGATTGGTTAATTAGGGTTAGCATGATCAAAATGAAGTATTGTTGGGAGATAAGGAGATATAATGGTAGTCTCACTTGCACTAGATCCAATATTTCTCAAGACCATTCCAAGATGGATTCCATCACAATTGCAGAAGCCATTAAGCCATTAGTAGAGGTTGACCCATCCATAAAGGTAAAATCTATCATTGCTGAAGTTCAATAAGTTTACTTACACTATAAATTATCGCAACGTATGGTTGACAAAGCAGAAGTCAATCGAAAAAATATTCGGAGGTTGGGAGGGTTCCTATGAAGCTTTGCCTTGATGCTTTGAAGCCATGTGTGACAAGAAGCAATCAACAGCCGTCCACTTTGAAACCATACCTGCATATCAGGAAGATGACTTGGTTCTTAATATTCGAGTGTTACATCAAATCTTCTGGAGTTATTACCCTTGCATTAGAGCACTCATGCACTGTAAACCAGTTGTACAAGTAGACGGGACTCATTTATATGGAAAATACAAGGGTTGTCTATTGGTGGTAGTTTTATAAAATGGAAACAATATCATGCCCATTGCATTTGCCATTGCCGAGGGTGAGACTTCTGAGGCGTGGCATTTTTTTTAGTAACTTGCGACATGTGGTGATATGGGATGGTGTGGGTCTTATCTCTGATCGACACGATTTTATTAGTTCAACCATGGCTCGTAGTAATGGGGCTTAGTCGCTTCCGAGAGCTTTTCACAAGTTCTGTGTAACACCCTACCACACAGAGATTTACACTTAAGTCGTAAAACCGAGGTGGTGTGGTATTACGACCTCTATTTTAAAATATATATATACGTATAATAATCGAAGGAACGTAGTATACTAGGAGCCTTGAAGAATAGGTAAAGCAAAATCATAAAATTAAAAGCGTAACACTCAGGAATAAGAATTACTTGCGTATGAAGAAAGCTAAGGTTCATAAACATATATATATATATATATTTATATATAGAAAATGAGAATAGAGGGTCAAGAGTACAAAATAACAAGCTCCTAACTCAGCCTGCGAAGCTAAGGCTGGCCGGAGAATATATATATATATATATACTCCCATAACCCAACATACATATATAAAACCGTAGTTCTCCATACACCTCTAAGAGATACAAAAGTAAAATAAGTCATTAGGAGAGTTCTATACATATGGTCATATATAAATAGTACACAAAATAATGTCCCAAAAGATCAACTTCGCTGCAGAGAACTCCAGACGCCTAGCGAGATGCCTCTCGAACTGCATCTGAAAAACACAAATATCCATATGAAATGAGAACCGAGGGTTCTCAGCATGGTAAAGGTGCCACATACATAAGATATAAGGTCCCGGAAAAGTCAGAGGCAATCCTAGAACGCTGACACTCAGATTATAAAGCTTAAAGAACTAAAGCAGAAACCATAAGTTAGGGTGGTTTTCTAAGGATTCCTAACTTAACCAAATCTTAAACCTAACTAAAATCCTTAACTTCTCCACCTTTCCTCCGATCCTCCAACACCGGTGAAAACGCACAAACAAACAAGCAGACAAATGGCAAACACAGGTAGAATACGAGTACTGCAAATAGTAAATATAACAATTAACATAGTAAATTCACCTAGGCATTCTCAATTAATGAACAAACAAGAAATTCAAATAATATGCATATGATGCATGCCTGTTCTATGGCTGATGAGTCTCATCTGTCGGTTATCAAGCCAACCCGACAAGTCCGGCTGCTAAACCCTGGATTGTCCCCTGTCGCGCATTCCCAAGAGTCTATGCATAGCTTTTTCTCATATATAAAATCTGCTCATGGGGTGTATCCTTCCCGGGAATTTATATGTGCCCGGTCACCCTTACGACGTAGCCACGTAGGGTCAACACACCTGGTGGCAAGCCACAGTACTTTACCCAGGGAAACTCGTATCTCAGATAAATAAAGAGCATAAGCCTAAAAAACATTCATATTCACTCATCATCATTACACAATCATTTATTGTAGCCATGGCATCACATATACTTCACTTCTTTGCACTTTTCATACATAATTCATTATTTTTCAACCTTACTTCACTCTCAAGTTACCACATTTTCTTAGCTTCATCTCATTACTAGGCATATCACTAAGATCTAGGGCTAAAACAGTAAAAATAGAGGTTTAGAGGTTCGAAATTGGGTTTTAAAACACAAAAATTAACTTTGCTGAAAACAGGGGTCCTGCGTACGCGTGGGTACACATTTTTCCTTGCTCGCGTACGTGAGATGCCTAACCCGAAAGGGTTGGTCGCGTCGTGTGCAGGTGGTCGCATACGCAACCCCTCAAAAACCACTGCTCGCGTACGCAAGCACCCTGCTCGCGTATGCGAGATGCCAAACCCGAAAGTGTTGGTCGCGTCGCGTGCAGTGGTCGCGTACGCAAGATATACAGAGTGGCAAAAATGTTGAATGTTGTAGAATTTTAGTTTCGTACTCCGAACTTCCGACGCGCATAACATTTTTTTTTAAAATATTTTTCATTTGTTCTTTGAACGGTATAAACTTCACTGACCCAATTTTCATATGAAATAAGTTTGGAACAATTTGAGGGTTTGGAAGCTGAGTTATGGCTCGCCGAAGTTCGGCCAAAAATAAATTTTTCATAAAAGTTCTAAAACCTCTATTTTCACCAAAACCAAACTCAAAATCAACCTGCCATGCACAAAACAGCACCACAATATACCATTTACAGTGCCACAACCTCTACATCCTACCATACCCAACCATTCCTCAATTTTAAACAATCTTATGCATCTCTCAACTATACCAACAAGATTATCAATCACCTACTCATATTTATTCATATCAACATGTCAATCATCATTAACTCATCATTTAGCATCCTATTTTCATCATAAACAATAATCACCCAACAAATACTCAATCCATATCAACAATTATCATCGAAGGTACTAAGCATTTAACATACTCATGTATTCCAACCTATCCTATGGTCATCTAGCTTAAGTTTTCACAAGACATTATATATTAAATACGAGAAACCAAAACCATACCTTGGTCAATTTCCTCGTATAACCCAAGGCAACACAAATAGGCAAGATCTCAAACTTCACCACCAAATTCAGTAATCCAATGACCCAATCAAGTTTCCATCTCCTCAATGGTGCTCCAAAACACAATTACACACTACCTATGCACATTACCACATCCATATACAAATTTTCAATACCTAATACACAATAATCCAAGAATCCACAAGATTTAGAGAGCTATTAACTTACCCGTGCCTCAAATGAGCAAAACCCACTAATCCATCAAGTTTAATTTGAGCCTAAACACCAAGATATCAAGTTTCAACAACCCAACTACAAAGTTTTCGAAAATTAAAGGAAAAGGAAGGCTGAGATAAAATAGAGGTTCCTTACCAAAATTAGTCACCAGTATTTGTAGAGCTTGACGTCGCGAACGCATGGCGGCAAACAGTGCAGCGATCGGAGCTTGAAGTAACAAGATATGGTGATTTGAAGTGGAACAAGGGTTTTGAAACCTTCCTTCTTCCTCCCTTATGTTTTAGAACGTGAATTGTGAATGGAGGGAAGGAAATGAGCTGAAGCTCATTAGTTACTGAAGTGTGGGTTGGGCCCAGTTCGCTCGATTTGGCCCGTTCGACCCAATCTTGGGCCAAATTCTTTGAAATTAGTGTCAAAATTCTTATTTTAATTAGCTCTACCTCATTAAACAAAAAAAAAATTCATATTTCTAATTTATTTTATTAAAGTTAATTTATTGACTAATTATTCGCTAATTTTATGGGGTTTACATTCTACATCAGGCATATAGAGTCTAACTTCTTGAGAAAATTTAAGGCACTATATCTCCAAAAGCTTTCTACATGTTCTTGCAAGACCTGATTAGACAAGTATAAATGAGTCCTAATATTTTCCTCAATACCATTACATGTAAAGATCTAATGGATGATGCAAAGGCACAGGCTCCTGAATTAGGACATGACTATATCGGTTGGTCTACTGCATTATCCAAAACCTGTGTGTGACGGACCAATCCAAGTTTTTAGGTCCGGTCAAAACCTCACCATGTTGGGCATCCAGAGACCTCTCTTGATGTGGGACACTCTGTACAAATCCAAATTATCTCCTGCACCTATCAGTTGCATGCCACTTAAGATTCTCAAACGATATCAATGGTACCGTTGCACTCTAAATTTTTGAATGACTACATATATCTTTTGGGATGACATCTGCCTCTATTCGATCAATATCATAAGCTTCCCAAACAAAATGGATAGAAACAAAAAAGAGAGAATTAAATATTACATAATACAAAGGCATCAACATACATGTATATCGAGATGTTTCTATATCAATGGATGAGAACACACCTAGCCGTATAGTTCTAAACCAACAGAAATCCTTTCGTACAAACGTTTTGGTTGTCACAAGTAACAAACCCCTAAATAAATTTATAACCGAAGTATCTAAACCTCGGGTCGTCTCTCAAGGAATTGCAGGGAGGTGTTCTTATTATCAGTTATGAGTTGTGTAAATTGGGATTTTGGATTAAGAAATAAGAAGAGTGAATTGCAGAGAAAATAAAGTCAACAATCGTAAAAGATCTTGGCAAGGTATGAGAATTGGATCTCCCAAGGTTCATAGCAATAGATTGTTGTTTCTACTTAGTTAACCCTTACCGAATAAGGGAAAGTCAAGTAGTTGAGCTAACTCTTATTCGCAAGTCTTGGGAAGGTCTAGCGTTAGTAAATACAGAATTAGCCAACAGCTTCTAATTACAAGAATAGATCCTTCTCAATTGTGATGAGAATTATTCATTGCTCCTACTTAGTTAACCCTTACTAAATAAAGGAAAGTCAAGTGGACTAATCAACTTGATTCCTCAAGTCCTAGTCAACTCCTATGGAAAGACTAGCTTTAGAGGGATCCAAATCAATCAGCAACTTCCAATTATCAATCAACAAAAGAGTTGGTTAACTCAAGTATCAACAATTACCCAACCAAAGCCAAGAGGAGAAAATCTTAACTTAAAACATCAATTAATAATAAATAGTAGAAGAAGTAATAAATCTGAAATACCTCAATTTGCATTAATAAAAGAAATCAAATCTGACATAAGGATTCATAAATTAAAGCAATAGAATAAATAAAAGGAATATTAAACCTGGAATTGAGAAGTCATTGAAAGAAGAAATCCTAAATCCTAAATCCTAAGAGAGAGGAGAGAGCCTCTCTCTCTCTCTAAAAACTACATCTAAAACCTAAAATTATGTATATGAAAGTTATATGAATTGTTCGATGATGAATGGATGCATTCCCCCACCTTATAGCCTCTAATTTGTATTTTCTGGGCCGAGAACTGGGTCAGAAACAGCCCAGAATTTGCTGGTTACGAATTCAAACACGCTGATTTTCGCAGATGCGACGCGTCCGCGTGATGCACGCGTTCGCGTCACTTATCCTCAAGGCAAATATGGCAAATTATATATCATTTCGAAGCTCCGAACGTTAGCTTTCCAACACAACTAGAACCGCATTATTTGAACCTCTGTAGCTCAAGTTATGATTATTTTAGTGCGAGAGGGTCAGGCTGACAGCCTTGCAGTTCCTTCAACTTGTATTCCTTCTACTTTTGCATGATTCCTTTCCATCCTCTAAGCCATTCATGCCCTATAATCTCTGAAATCACTTAACACACATATAAAGGCATCGAATGGTAATAAGAGAGGATTAATAATAAGCAATTTAAAGGCCAAAGAAGCATGTTTTCAATCATAGCACAAAATCAGGAAGGAAAACGTAAAACATGCGAATAGTATGAATAAGTGAGTAAAGAGTTGATAAAAACCACTCAATTAAGCACAAGATAAACCATGAAATAGTGGTTTATCACCGTTCCGAACCTCATCTAACAATCCCCTAAAATGAGCAACAATATGATATCTATATGGCCGATTAGCACGCTCCCAGTTACACCATCTGTTTACATTTTTTTTTCATTACTAAACTTTCTATCCAGATATTGAATACAAAGTAAAACATTATTCAAAGTCATATAACAATTCATATTACTAGTTAGCCAGTGGAAAGTGTCGTGGGGCACCAGGAATTGGGGAAAAAAATGGTATACGAATTCAAGCCCATATATGCAATAATGTCAGTGGACCGTCATTCTCGTTACAGTCAAAGCGAGATGCTCTATACAATGTTCTGTAAAAGTGTGCCAGGGATGCTGATCCCTAGCTGATTTCGTGAATCCAAGAGAAGTCACAAAGTAATGGCAGAAATTTTCAGTGAACCGCTGACCCAAACTTATCAGCAAACAAGATTGACCCAAAAACAACAATATATGGCATTTCACATACTTCTTCATGGCAACTCGATCATTTAAAATTAATCCGTCTTTCATATTTCTAATCCAGGTCATCTTGATGTAACTTCCTCTGTAATCACTAGTCCTAAGTGCAACTCCAAATTGATGTAAGCATTCAGCTTTCATGGTGGTGCACGAATTGTGAATCACACTTTTCACAACTCGTACCACTAACCAGCAAGTGCACTGGGTCGTCCAAGTAATACCTTACGTGAGTAAGGGTCGAATCCCACGGAGATTGTTGGTTTGAAGCAATCTATGGTTATCTTGTAAATCTTAGTCAGGAAGTCAATTATGTTTATCAATTGAATTGTGAGTAACCAGTAGAGCATAAATTAAAAGTTACTTGTTGTGCAGTAATGGAGAATATGTTGGAGTTTTGGAGATGCTTTGTCTTCTGAATCTCTGCTTTCCTCTGTCTTCTGATTCACGCACGCACGTCCTCCTATGGCAAGCTGTGTGTTGGTGGATCACCGTTGTCAATGGCTACCTTCCATCCTCCCAGTGAAAACTACGCTCACGCGCTCTGTCACAGCACGGCTAATCACCGGTTGGTTCTCGATCCGGTTGGAATAGGATTTACTATCCTTTTGCGTCTGTCACTAACGCCCAGCCTTCAGGAGTTTGAAGCTCGTCACAGTCATTCAATCCTTGAATCCTACTCGGAATACCACAGACAAGGTTTAGACTTTCCGGATTCTCAAGAATGCCGCCATCAGTTCTAGCTTATACCACGGAGATTCTGATTAAGGAATCTAAGAGATCCTCATTCAATCGTATATAGAACGGAGGTGGTTGTCAGGCACACGTTCATGATTTGAGGAAGGTGATGAGTGTCACAGATCATCACCTCCATCACAGTTAAGCGCGAATGAGCATCTTAGATAGGAACAAGCGTGTTTGAATGGAAAACAGAAATACTTGCATTAATTCATCGAGACACAGCAGAGCTCCTCACCCCCAACAATGGGGTTTAGAGACTCATGCCGTCAGAGAATACAAAGTTTAGATCTGAAATGTCATGAGATACAGAATAAGTCTCTAAAAGTTGTTTAAATACTAAACTAGTAGCCTAGGGTTACAAAATATGAGTGGACTATGATGGATGATGCAGAGATCCACTCCTGGGGCCCACTTGGTGTGCTGGGGCCCACTTGGTGTGTGCTGGGGCTGAGACTTTAAGCAATTCACATGCAGAGGCCAATTGTGGAGTTGAACGCCAGTTTTTGTGCCAGTTTGGGCGTTCAACTCCAGTTTTTGATCCTTTTCTGGCGCTGAACGCCAGAATTGGGCAGAGGACTGGCGTTGAACGCCAGTTTACGTCGTCTATCCTTGTGCAAAGTATGAACTATTATATATTTCTGGAAAGCCCTGGATGTCTACTTTCCAATGCAATTGGAAGCATGCCATTTCGAGTTCTGTAGCTCCAGAAAATCCAATTTGAGTGCAGGGAGGTCAGAATCTAACAGCATCAGCAGTCCTTTTTTAGCCTGAATCAGATTTTTGCTCAGCTCCTTCAATTTCAGCCAGAAAAATACCTGAAATTACAGAAAAACACACAACTCATAGTAAAGTCCAGAAATATGAATTTTTCCTAAAAACTACTAGAAATAGACTAAAAACTAACTAAAACATACTCAAAACTATATGAAATTATCCCCAAAAAGCGTATAAAATATCCGCTCATCACAACACCAAACTTAAACTGTTGCTTGTGCTCAAGCAACTAGACAAATAAAATAGAAGACTAATAGGTTGAGAAGCAATAATATCTCAGAGTTTTTGATTGAAGCTCAGATCCTAATTAGATGAGCGGGACTAGTAGCTTTTTGCTTCTGGACAGTTTCGGCATCTCACTTTATCCATTGAAGCTCAGAGTGATTGGCATCTATAGGAACTCAGAATTCAGATAGTGTTATTGATTCTCTTAGTTCAGTGTGATGATTCTTGAACACAGCTTCTTTATGAGTCTTGGCCGTGGCCCTAAGCACCTTGTTTTCCAGTATTACTACCGGATACATAAATGCCACAGACACATAACTGGGTGAACCTTTTCAGATTGTGACTCAGCTTTGCTAAAGTCCCCAATTAGAGGTGTCCAGAGTTCTTAAGCACACTCTTCTTTATGCTTTGATCCTTGACTTTAACCGCTCAGTCTCAAGTTTTCACTTGACACCTGCACGCCACAAGCACATGGTTAGGGCAGCTTGGTTTAGCCGCTTAGACCAGGATTTCAGTCCTTTAGGCCCTCCTATCCACTGATGCTCAAAGCCTTGGGATCCTTTTTAATTGCCCTTGCCTTTTGGTTTTAAGGGTTATTGGCTTTTTCTGCTTGCTTTTGCTTTTTTTTTTTCTGCAAGCTTTGTTCTTTGCTGCTTTTTCTTGCTTCAAGAATCATTTTTATGATTTTTCAGATTATCAATAACATGTCTCATGTTCATTATTCTTTCAAGAGCCAACATATTTAACAGTCTTAAACAACAAATTCAAAAGACATATGCACTGTTCAAGCATTCATTCAGAAGACAGAAAGCATTGCCACCACATTTAACCAATTAGAATTTGTTTTATTTAAACTCGAGATTTTATTGCTTCTTATTCAAAATATCTACTATTTTATTCATGTTTAATGATGATGAGAAAAATAAACTATAGCTTAATTGGAGATAAAATCAAAATAGATACTAACTACTACTATATGACTTCTAAGGTACTTTTATAAGGACACTGTCACAGAGTTAAGGCAGAAATTGGAAATTAACAACCTTTATTTTGGGGGTATGGGGGTTCCTCTGATCCTTGGGAGACTTGGTATCACAGAAGATTTTTGGCGCTTCAGTTCCCTTAAGTCACGTCCTGCTCCTCTTGTTCTTTGAGCATATGGGTCAGCATTTGACTGTGTTCCTTCTGTTGTTTTATTATTTGCTCCATAGCTTCCTGTATCTTGTTAACAGACATCTCAAGATATTCCCAATATTCCGCTTGAGGAATCTCTGGGAGGAATTCCTGTGCTCTCTTCTTGATATGTTCCTCTTGTGCTTGTTGTCTCTCCATTGATGCTTTGGTGATTGACTTTTCAATTAGGATATATTCAGTTATTCCCATCTTGACTCCAGCGTCCTTGCATAGCAGAGAAATCACGCTTGGATAAGCCAACCTGGCCTCTCTTGAATTTTTGTTAGCAATCTTATAGAGCTCTGTTGAAATCAGCTGATGAACCTCCACTTCCTTTCCCATCATGATGCAATGAATCATCACTGCTCTTTTAACTGTGACTTCAGAACAGTTGCTGGTGGGCAACAGAGAACGCCCAATGAAGTCCAGCCATCCTCTGGCAACTGGTTTGAGATCCTCCCTCTTGAGTTGATTTGGAACGCCCTTTGTGTTGGTTGTCCACCTGGCTTCAGGGATACAGATGTCCTCTAGAATCTTGTCCAGGCCAATGTCTACTCTCATCATCCTCCTGTTGAAGGAGTCTGGATCATCCTTTAGCTGAGGTAGCTTTAATATCTCTCTGATCTTGTCAGGGGTGGTATGAACAATCTTTCCCCTGACCATGGTTCGAAATTCGTAGCAGGCTGTTCCAGATAGTCTTTGCTTGTCAGTCTGCCACATATTAGCATAGAACTCCTGGACCATGTTCCTTCCTACTTTCGTTTCAGGATTAGCTAGGACTTCCCAGTTCCTGATTCGAATTTGCTCCTGGATCTCCAGATATTCATCTTCTTTCAGATCGAATCTAACTTCCGGGATCACTGATCTCAGACCCATTACTTTAAGATAATGGTCTGAATGTTCTTTAGATAAGAACTTCCCTTGATTCCAAAGTGGTTTTGGAATGCTCTCTTTCTTGCCTCTAGGAGTGTATTGTTTCCCTTTGGGAGCCATGATCTTAGTGATTTCGGAAAAACACACCAAACTTAGAGGTTTGCTTGTCCTCAAGCAAAAGAAAAGAAAGGAGAGGGATAGAAGGAGATCGAGGTGCACTTGGTGATGGAGGAGGGGGGAGGCCGAACCCAATTTAAAGGGGTGGGGGGGTGGATTTTCGAAAAATTGGAAGAGATAAGATAAAAAGATTGAGTTGAAAAAGATAAGATAGAAGATATAGTTTAATTTGGAAAATATAGGATAAATTTTTGAAAAAGATAAATCTGGGTTTTTGAAAAAGATAATATGAAAAAGATATTGAAAAGATTTTAGAGTGAAAAAGATAAGATAGAAGATAGAGTTTAATTTTGAAAAGATATGATAGATTTTTGAGAAAGATAACTCTGAATTTTGAAAAAGATATGGATTAGTTGAAAAGATTTTGAAAAGAATTGGATTGAATTTGGAGGGATGGATTTTTAGAAATTAGGGATTTTAGAAACCAGGGTTCTTGATATGTTCATGTAAAAATCATGCATTGAAGCATAAAATTTGAAATTAAAATGGAAATACGTGTGGGATTACTGGATTTGGCTCCTCCCTGTCCTCCTGGCGTTTGAACGCCCAAACACTGCCTGTTTTGGGCGTTCAGCGCCCAAATGCTGATCTCCTGGGCGTTCAGCGCCCAATTGCTGCCATTCCTGGCGTTCAACGCCCAGTGGGTGGCCATTTCTGGCGTTGAACGCCCAAATGCTGCCATTACTGGCGTTCAGCGCCCAGTGGATGCCCATTTTGGGCGCTGAACGCCCAAAATGCCCCTTTACTGGCGTTTTCTTGCCATTGAGCTCTTTTACTCTGTTTTGTGTGCTGATTCCTTCTGTAATCCTGTAAACTTATACAAATGACTTTGTACCTTAGTGTCAGTGAACTTTATATAAACAAATAAAAATAAAAATAGGGCAAAAATGCTTAGAGGATTGATGCCCCATGGCTGGGTTGCCTCCCAGCAAGCGCTTCTTTATTGTCTTTAGCTGGACCTTGCTGAGCTTTTAATCTAGCTTCAGCCTTGAGCATTCTTGCTCAGTGTTGCTTTCAAGATAATGCTTGATTCTCTGTCCATTGACAATGAACTTCTTATCAGAATCAATATCTTGAAGCTCCACATAACCATATGGTGACACACTTGTAATCACGTATGGTCCCCTCCACCGGGATTTCAGTTTCCCGGGGAATAGCCTGAGTCTAGAGTTAAACAACAGGACCTTCTGTCCTGATTCAAAGATTCTAGATGACAGCTTTTTGTCATGCCATTTTTTTTATTTTTCTTTATAAAGCTTGGCATTTTCGAAAGCTGTGAATCTGAATTCCTCTAGCTCATTTAGCTGGAGCAATCGTTTTTCTCCTGCTAATTTGGCATCTAAGTTTAGGAATCTGGTTGCCCAGTAGGCCTTATGTTCCAGTTCCACGGGCAGGTGGCATGCCTTACCATACACGAGTTGGTATGGAGAGGTCCCTATAGGGGTCTTGAATGCTGTTCTGTAAGCCCACAGAGCATCATCCAAGCTCCTTGCCCAATCCTTTCTACGGGTATTTACTGTCCGTTCCAGGATTCTCTTTAATTCTCTG
The DNA here is from genome assembly GCF_003086295.3 of Arachis hypogaea. Lineage (NCBI taxonomy): Eukaryota > Viridiplantae > Streptophyta > Magnoliopsida > Fabales > Fabaceae > Arachis > Arachis hypogaea. The sequence continues at coordinate 125,336,000 of NC_092048.1, forward strand.
TTAGAGACTTCAGCCTGCCCATTGGTTTGTGGATGATATGGAGTGGCCACCTTGTGGCGAATTCCATACCGAACCATGGCGGAGTAAAGCTGTTTATTGCAGAAGTGAGTGCCCCCATCACTGATTAACACTCTAGGGACACCAAACCTGCTAAAGATATGTTTCTGGAGGAACTTCAGCACTGTTTTAGTATCATTGGTGGGTGTGGCAATAGCCTCAACCCATTTTGATACATAGTCAACTGCCACCAGAATATAAGTGTTTGAGTATGATGGTGGGAAAGGTCCCATGAAGTCAATTCCCCATACATCAAACAACTCTATTTCCAAGATTCCTTGTTGAGGCATGGCGTAACCATGAGGCAGATTACCAGCTCTTTGGCAACTGTCACAATTACGTACAAACTCTCGGGAATCTTTATAGAGTGTGGGCCAATAGAAGCCACATTGGAGGACCTTGGTGGCTGTTCGCTCACCTCCGAAATGGCCTCCATATTGAGATCCGTGGCAATGCCATAATTCTCTGTGCTTCCTCTCTGGGGACACACCTACGGATAATTCCGTCTGCACATCTCTTAAAGAGATAGGGTTCATCCCACAAGTAGTACTTTGCATCAGTAACTAATTTCTTCTTTTGTATTCTATTGTACTCCTTGGGTATGAACCTTGCAGCTTTATAGTTTGCAATATCGGCAAACCATGGTGCTTCCTGAAGGGCAAATAGATGCTCATCAGGGAACGTCTCAGAGATCTCAAGAGAGGGGAGGGACGTCCCTTTCACTGGCTCTATCCGGGACAGATGATCAGCCACTTGATTCTCTGTCCCTTTTCTGTCTCTTATTTCTATATCAAACTCTTGCAGAAGCAATACCCATCTGATGAGCCTGGGTTTTGAATCCTGCTTTGTGAGTAGATATTTGAGAGCAGCATGGTCAGTATACACAATCACTTTTGATCCTACTAAGTATGATCTGAACTTGTCAATGGCGTGAACCACTGCAAGTAGTTCTTTTTCTGTGGTTGTGTAATTTTTCTGGGCATCATTTAGAACGCGACTGGCATAATAGATGACATGCAGAAGCTTGTCATGCCTCTGTCCCAATACTGCACCAATGGCATGATCACTGGCATCACACATTAACTCAAATGACAATGTCCAGTCTGGTGCAGAAATGACTGGTGCTGTGACCAGCTTAGCTTTCAGCGTTTCAAACGCCTGCAGGCATGCTGTGTCAAACATAAATGGCGTGTCAGCAGCTAGCAGATTGCTTAGAGGTTTTGCGATTTTTGAAAAATCCTTTATAAACCTCCTATAGAATCCTGCATGCCCCAGAAAGCTTCTGATTGCCTTAACATTGGCAGGTGGTGGTAATTTTTCAATTACCTCTATTTTTGCCTGATCCACCTCTATTCCCTTGTTTGAGATTTTATGCCCAAGAACAATTCCTTCAGTCACCATGAAATGACACTTTTCCCAGTTTAAAACTAGGTTGGTTTCTTGGCATCTCTTCAGAACAAGTTTTAGGTGATCAAGACAGAAGCTGAATGAGTCTCCATATACTGAGAAGTCATCCATGAAGACTTCCAGAAATTTTTCCACCATGTCAAAGAAAATAGAGAGCATGAATCTCTGGAAGGTTGCAGGCGCATTGCATAGCCCAAAGGGCATCCTTCTATAAGCAAACACTCCCGATGGACATGTGAATGCTGTTTTCTCTTGATCCTGGGGATCCACTGCAATCTGGTTATAGCCTGAATAGCCATCCAAAAAGCAGTAATAATCATGACCTGCTAGTCTCTCTAGCATCTGGTCTATGAATGGTAAAGGAAAATGATCCTTTCTGGTGGCTGTATTGAGCCTTCTGTAGTCAATACACATGCGCCACCCTGTAACTGTTCTTGTAGGAACCAGTTCATTTTTTTCATTATGAATCACTGTCATGCCTCCCTTTTTTGGGACGACTTGAACAGGGCTCACCCAGGGGCTATCAGAAATGGGATAAATAATCCCAGCCTCTAGTAATTTGGTGACCTCTTTCTGCACCACTTCCTTCATGGCTGGATTTAGCCGCCTCTGTGGTTGAACCACTGGTTTGGCATTATCCTCCAATAGGATTTTGTGCATGCATCTAGCTGGGCTTATGCCCTTAAGGTCACCTATGGACCACCCAAGAGCTGTCTTGTGTGTCCTTAGCACTTGAATAAGTGCTTCCTCTTCCTGTGAATTTAAAGCAGAGCTTATGATCACTGGAAAAGTGTCACCTTCTCCTAGAAATGCATATTTCAAGGATGGTGGCAGTGGCTTGAGCTCTGGTTTAGGAGGTTTTTCCTCTTTCAGAAGAAAGTTCAGAGGCTCTTTCATGTCCCCTGAATCCTCCAAATCAGGCTGAACATCTTTAAAGATGTTTTCCAACTCTGATTCGAGACTCTCAGCCATGTTGATCTCTTCTACCAAAGAGTCAATAAGGTCAACTTTCATGCAGTCTGTTGATGTGTCTGGATGCTGCATGGCTTTGACAGCGTTCAACTTGAACTCGTCATCGTTGACTCTCAGGGTTATTTCCCCCTGCTGGACGTCAATGAGGGATCGTCCAGTTGCTAGGAAAGGTCTTCCTAGAATGAGAGTAGCACTCTTGTGCTCCTCCATTTCCAGCACAACAAAGTCAGTGGGAAAGGCGAATGGCCCAACTCTGACAATCATGTCCTCAATCACGCCTGATGGGTATTTAGTGGAACCATCAGCAAGTTGGAGACATATCCGGGTTGGTTTAACTTCTTCAGTTAAGCCAAGCTTCCTGATAGTGGATGCAGGTATCAGGTTGATGCTTGCCCCAAGATCGCATAAAGCTGTCTTGGTGCAATCACCTTCTAATATGCATGGTATCAGAAAACTCCCAGGATCTTTAAGCTTTTCAGGAAAGCTTTTCAGAATGACTGCACTGCATTCTTCAGTGAGGAGAACTCTTTCTGTTTCTCTCCACTCCTTTTTATGACTCAACATCTCTTTCATGAACTTGGCATAAGAAGGTATTTGCTCAAGTGCCTCTGCAAATGGAATCTTTATTTCAAGAGTCCTTAGATAATCTGCAAAGCGAGCAAATTGCTTATCCTGCTCCTCTTTCCGGAGTTTTTGAGGATAAGGTATCTTGGCTTTATATTCCTCAACCTTAGTGGTTAAAGAAGCCTTTTTAGAGGGGTTGTTATCAGCACTTGTGTGTGTCTGATCCCTCACTGGCAATTGAGTACCAGAGTCAGAAGTTGGAGTGACGTTAGACGCCAACTCACTGTCTGTTCCTGGCGCCTAAACGCCAGAAATGTGCCCCTGTTGGGCGTTCAACGCTGGATTCTGCCCCCTTTGGGCGTTCAACGCCAGATTCTTGCCCATTTCTGGCGTTGAACGCCAATCCTGCCTTGTTTCTGGCGCTGAACGCCAGTTTTGGGCATGGTCTGGGCGTTCAGCGCCAGCCTTCCACCCATTTTCTGGCGTTTTAGTGCCAGAATTATTTTTCCCTGGGCTCTTACTGTCCTCAGGGGAATCTTTGGTGGGTCGCTCATTTCTTGAATTTTTGATGCCTTGAGGTGGGGTATTTAATGTTTTCCCACTTCTTAATTGAACTGCTTGGCATTCTTCTGCTATTTGCTTTGATGGCTGCTGCTTTGTTTGCTTAAACTGTTCGTCCATATGTATATTAGCTATCCTTGTCTCCTGTAACCTGTCTTTGAATTCAGCTAGCTGTTTTGTTAGAAAATCTAATTGCTGATTGAATTCAGCAGCTTGTTTTACAGTACTGAATTCAGCAGTTACTGTTTTAACCTCTTCATTCATGGAAGGGTTGCTGCTTAGATACAGATGCTGATTCCTGGCAACTGTATCAATGAGCTCTTGAGCTTCTTCAATTGTCTTTCTCATATGGATAGATCCACCAGCTGAGTAATCTAAAGACATCTGAGCTCCTTCTTCAAGCCCATAGTAGAAGATGTCTAACTGAACCCACTCTGAAAACATTTCAGAGGGGCATTTTCGTAGCATCTCTCTGTATCTCTCCCAGGCATCATAAAGAGATTCATTATCTCCTTGCTTAAAGCCTTGGATGTCCAGCCTTAGCTGTGTCATCCTTTTTGGAGGGAAATACTGATTCAGGAATTTTTCTGTCAGCTGTTTCCATGTTCTTATGCTGGCCTTAGGTTGGTTATTTAACCACCTCTTAGCTTGATCTTTTACAGCAAATGGAAACAGTAATAGTCTGTAGACATCCTGATCTATTTCCTTATCATGTACTGTGTCAGCAATTTGTAAAAATTGTGCCAGAAACTCTGTAGGTTCTTCCTGTGGAAGACCGGAATACTGGCAGCTTTGCTGCACCATGATAATGAGCTGAGGATTCAACTCAAAGCTACTAACTCCAATGGAGGGTATGCATATGCTACTCCCATATGAAGCAGTAGAGGGGTTAGAATATGACCCCATAGTCCTCCTGGACTGTTCATTTCCACTTATGTCCATGATGGATCTATGGATATAACTTGGACTGATTTATCTTTTTATTTATTTTATTTTATAAGAAGTAAACACTTAAATAAAATAAAATAACTAAAAAGAATTTGAATTTTGAAAAAAAAAAATTTTTTTTTTCGTAAAAAAAATTAAAAATAATTAGTTAAAAAAAATTTTTTGAAAAAGAGGGGAGATATTTTCGAAAATTAGAGAGAGAGTTAGTTAGGTAGTTTTGAAAAAGTTAAGAAACAAACAAAAAGTTAGTTGGTTAGTTGAAACAAATTTTGAAAAGATAAGAAGTTAGGAAGTTAGAAGAGATATTTTGAAAAGATATTTTTGAATTTAGTGAGGAGAGAGAAAAACAATAAGATAGTACAAGATTTAAAATTTTTAGATCTAATGCTCCTTGTTTTCGAAAAATTTGGAGGGAAAACACCAAGGAACACCAAACTTAAAAATTTTAAGATCAAGACACAAGGAAAACTCAAGAACACTTTGAAGACTCACAAGAACACAAGAACATGAAGGAAGAACACCAAACTTAAAATTTTTAGAAAACCAAACCAAAATTTTCGAAAATCAAAGGGGAATCAACAAGAAAACACCAAACTTAAAGTTTGGCACACGATTTAATAGAAAAAAATATTTTTGAAAAAGAAGGTTTTGAAAAGAGTATAAAAGATTCTAACCCAATCAAATTAATGCTCTAGCCAAATGAGTTATGGGACCTTCAAAAATTTTAAGAAAGATTATTTTTGAAAACACCAAACTTAAAGTTTGGCACAGGATTTAATAGAAAAATTATTTTTGAAAAAGGTTTTTAAAAAAATATGATAGCCAATTATCATGAACATAAACACCACGTTCTAAATAACTGAGCTATAAATTTAAAGTGTTTTAACAAGGGATAAATAATAAAAGACTCTAAACCAAAAAAAGAGAAAATTTTTCCTAATCTAAGCAACAAAATAATCCTTCAGTTGTTCAAACACGAACAATCCCCGGCAACGGCGCCAAAAACTTGGTGCACGAATTGTGAATCACACTTTTCACAACTCGTACCACTAACCAGCAAGTGCACTGGGTCGTCCAAGTAATACCTTACGTGAGTAAGGGTCGAATCCCACGGAGATTGTTGGTTTGAAGCAATCTATGGTTATCTTGTAAATCTTAGTCAGGAAGTCAATTATGTTTATCAATTGAATTGTGAGTAACCAGTAGAGCATAAATTAAAAGTTACTTGTTGTGCAGTAATGGATAATATGTTGGAGTTTTGGAGATGCTTTGTCTTCTGAATGTCTGCTTTCCTCTGTCTTCTGATTCACGCACGCACGTCCTCCTATGGCAAGCTGTGTGTTGGTGGATCACCGTTGTCAATGGCTACCTTCCATCCTCCCAGTGAAAACTACGCTCACGCGCTCTGTCACAGCACGGCTAATCACCGGTTGGTTCTCGATCCGGTTGGAATAGGATTTACTATCCTTTTGCGTCTGTCACTAACGCCCAGCCTTCAGGAGTTTGAAGCTCGTCACAGTCATTCAATCCTTGAATCCTACTCGGAATACCACATACAAGGTTTAGACTTTCCGGATTCTCAAGAATGCCGCCATCAGTTCTAGCTTATACCATGGAGATTCTGATTAAGGAATCTAAGAGATCCTCATTCAATCGTATATAGAACGGAGGTGGTTGTCAGGCACACGTTCATGATTTGAGGAAGGTGATGAGTGTCACAGATCATCACCTCCATCACAGTTAAGCGCGAATGAGCATCTTAGATAGGAACAAGCGTGTTTGAATGGAAAACAGAAATACTTGCATTAATTCATCGAGACACAGCAGAGCTCCTCACCCCCAACAATGGGGTTTAGAGACTCATGCCTTCAGAGAATACAAAGTTTAGATCTGAAATGTCATGAGATACAGAATAAGTCTCTAAAAGTTGTTTAAATACTAAACTAGTAGCCTAGGGTTACAAAATATGAGTGGACTATGATGGATGATGCAGAGATCCACTCCTGGGGCCCACTTGGTGTGCTGGGGCCCACTTGGTGTGTGCTGGGGCTGAGACTTTAAGCAATTCACGTGCAGAGGCCAATTGTGGAGTTGAACGCCAGTTTTTGTGCCAGTTTGGGCGTTCAACTCCAGTTTTTGATCCTTTTCTGGCGCTGAACGCCAGAATTGGGTAGAGGACTGGCATTGAACGCCAGTTTACGTCATCTATCCTTGTGCAAAGTATGGACTATTATATATTGCTGGAAAGCCCTGGATGTCTACTTTCCAATGCAATTGGAAGCATGCCATTTCGAGTTCTTTAGCTCCAGAAAATCCAATTTGAGTGCAGGGAGGTTAGAATCTAACAACATCAGCAGTCCTTTTTCAGCCTGAATCAGATTTTTGCTCAGCTCCTTCAATTTCAGCCAGAAAAATACCTGAAATTACAGAAAAACACACAACTCATAGTAAATTCCAGAAATATGAATTTTTCCTAAAAACTACTAGAAATAGACTAAAAACTAACTAAAACATACTCAAAACTATATGAAATTATCCCCAAAAAGCGTATAAAATATCCGCTCATCACATGGCCTCCCGACTAGTCATAGATGTTCCTGTTATGGGAAGACCATTTATCAGAATACCTAGAATTAGAGTCATATCTTCCAATGTAACAGTACACTCACCAGTCGGAAGATGGAATGTATGAGTATCTGGGTGCCATCTCTCTACTAGAGCTGTTATCAAAGATGACTGACCTTGGATCACTCCAACTTGAAATACATGATAAAACCCAGTGGCCCGCACAAAATACTCGACAATCAGATTATATGAATCTGGTAGATTCATGTGGACACACCTCAAAGTTCTTATACCCTACAAAATATAGATAAATAATAACTCAAGTTGTCTTATTTAATTAATCATATATAAGTTAAAACACTTATAATTAACATTAAATTTACTCGAACGTTAACAAAAAATAATTTAACCTCTCCACTAAACTTGCATTCATAAGTAATAAAATTATCCACTTAACCAATTTTTACTTAATTGTCATTATAACTAAGTTTCTTATCAATAATATCCAGACGAACATATTCATCTTATTTATAACAACACCTACTAACAAATATAATTAATAAATGAGCCTTTATCCTACACACGTGCATAAACAACACGGCCATAATGTCTTTGGTAATATTCATAGGAGAAAATCAAAGATATTAAGGAGGCTTCAAGGCATTAAAAATAGTCTCAATATGAACTCGAACATCTATCTGGAGAAACTACAAACGGATCTCTGGGAGGAGTATGAGGAGATCTTGGCCCAAGAGGAACTTTTCTGGTTCCAAAAATCTCGTTGCAATTGGTTAGAGTTTGGGGACCGGAATACAAAATTTTTCCATGCCTCAACTATGGCCCGGAGAAGAAGAAATCGGATTGAGGCTCCGCAGGATGACAATGGGAATTGGGTGCATGAGCACACAACCTTGGAAAGAATGGCAACCAGATTCTATAGCCGGCTGTACACCGAGGACGCTCCAGACACCCCTTTTATTCTGAAAAATTGCTTCCCACCGCTTGATACAAATGACCTTGCAAGCATTGGAGGCAGCATCTCCCAGATGGAAATAAAGAGTGCTCTGTTCTCTATGGAGAGCCTCAAGGCACCAAGGAAAGATGGAATCCAGGCTATATTCTATCAGAAGAAATGGGATACTGTAGAAACGAACATGTGTAGACTGGTGGATAGAATTTTCAACAGGCCTTCGGAGGTCAGGGATATTAATGAGACCCTTATCACTCTCATTCCAAAGGTCGAACCTATAATATCCCTTAAGCAAATGCATCCTATCTCACTATGCAATGTCTCCTATAAAGTCATTACTAAAGTCCTTTCGACGAGACTGAGAGGAATCATCGAGAAAGTGGTGAAGCCGACTCAGAGCAGCTTTGTTCCAGGAAGGCATACCTCGGATAATATTATTATCACCCAGGAAGTCATAAACTGCATGCGAAATAGGAAAGGAAAGAAGGGTTGGATGGCAATCAAGATCGACTTAGAGAAGGCGTATGATAGGCTGAAGTGGAGCTTTATCAAGGATACCTTGCAGGATATTGGGCTGCCAGAGTATATGGTGAACATTATATATGCTTGTATCTCGACGGCTAGGATGAGGGTTTTATGGAATGGTGAAGCTTTAGAGGAGTTCGTCTCCTCTAGAGGCATCCGGTAGGGGACCCTCTCTCACCCTACTTGTTTGTTCTCTGTATTGAGCGCCTATCTCAACTTATCAGTGTGGCAGTGGAAATGGATATATGGAAACCTATAAAACTGTGTAAGGAGGGGCCATCCTTCTCATATTTTTTTTGTGGACGACCTTATCCTTTTTGCAGAAGCTTCAGTTGGATAGGATGAGATTATTAATAAAGTGTTAACTTCCTTTTGTGATAGTTCTGGCCAAAAAGTAAATAAGGAGAAGACTCATATCTTCTTTTCCAAAAATGTTGGTCACATTGTCAAGGATGACATTAGAAGGGTCCTTCAATTCTCTATCACGCATGACTTGGGCAAATATCTAGGAGTTTCGATCCTCCACTCCAGAGTCACAAAAAATACTTATAATGATATCATCATCAAGCTTCAATCGCGCTTGAACAATCGGAAGGCATCTTCCCTCTCCTTGGCAGGGAGGTCAACCCTGGTGAAATCTGTGCTTACTTCTTTACCTAGTTATATTATGCAAGCTGCCTTTCTGCCTGTATCTACTTGTAATATCATTGATTCTAAATGTAGGAACTTCCTATGGGAGGAAACAGAGAATGTCAAAAAGGTCCACTTGGTTAGCTGGAAGAAAGTTAACATGCCGAAAGCAAAAGGCGGCCTGGGTATCAGGCATGCAAGAACCTTAAATCATGCTTTCATGATGAAGGTTGGCTGGGGTTTGGTTGAAAAAAGAGATAGTCTTTGGGCCAAGGTGTTGAGGACTAAATACGAATGCACTAATGACATCATGCCTGACATTAGGAGGAGAACCAAGGATTCAAATCTATGGAAAGGAGTCTGTTCAGCTTGGAAAGATGTTGAGAGGAACACAACTTAGCGTACTGATGATGGGACAAGCATAAACTTTTGGAACCACAATTGGGTGGCAAAAGCAGGACCTTTGGACCAATACTTAAAAAAGGTAATTAACCCCAATGATTATAAATCGATGTTAAATGACTTCCTCCTTGTTTCAGGTGATTGGGACTTGGAAAAGATTCGTGAATGGATCCCGGAGGATTGGGTTTCTAAAGTTGCTGCTATGGCCCCTCCATCCCCGTGGAAGAATGCCGATCAGGCTGCCTGGGACCCAAGTACAGATGGAACTTTTACTGTGAAATCAGCTTATGAAGCTTTGAATACGGATCTCACTGAAAATGATCGCGTATTTCGGTTTGTCTGGGACTGGAAAGGGCCTGAGAGGATTAGAACCTTTCTGTGGCTACTGGCTAACGATGCTCTTCTTGCTAATCACAACTGACAAAGGAGAAACATGACTAGTGAAGCAGATTCCCCAAGATGTAATTCCAATGAGGAAACTGTCTTACATGCGGTCAGGGATTGCCCTACAGCAAGGTTGGTTTGGCAAGCTCTTCTACCCCATCAGAGAAATCAACACTTCTTCAGCTTGGATATTTGTGATTGGATATGCTCAAACCTAGAAGCTAAGGACTCCTGGCCCATTACCTTCGGTGTTGGAGTTTCCTCCCTTTGGTATCTCCGGAACAAGTTTGTTTTTGAAGGCTCATTCACTATGCCAAAAGATGTCGCTACCTCTATTATGATTCACGCCAAAGAGATTTCAAACTGGTGTCGGAAAAAAAGTCATCCCACGCTCGATTAACACCAACTCTGAGTTATGTATTAGATGGATCCCTCCTGATAAGGGTATTATTAAAATAAATGTGGATGGTTTGGTTTTTGCTCAGACAAATAATGCTGCGTGTGGGGGCGTGTTCAAAGATTCTATGGGAACTTGCTTCATGAGTTTCTCTTGTAATCTTGCATTGGAAATTGCTCGATCATTGGTGCACGAAATTGTGATGTCCAGGCTCAAACAATCCCTGGCAACGTGAGCAACTTGGTACGCGTAATCGTGATTACACATTCATAATTTGTCACAACTTCGATACAACTAACCAGCAAGTGCACTGGGTCGTCCAAGTAATACCTTACGTGAGTAAGGGTCGAATCCCACGGAGATTGTTGGTATGAAGCAAGCTATGGTCACCTTGCAAATCTCAGTCAAGCAGATATAAATTGATAGTGATGTTTTCGAATAATAAATAATAGAATAGGGATATAGGTACTTATGTAAATCATTGGTAGGAATTTCAGATAAGCGAATGGAGATGCTTTTCGTTCCTCTGAACCTCTGCTTTCCTGCTATCTTCATCCAATCAGTCTTACTCATTTCCATGGCTGGCTTTATGCAAGGGCATCACCATTGTCAGTGGCTACATCCCCTCCTCTCAGTGAAAAATATGCTCACATGCTCTGTCACAGCACGGCTAATCATCTGTCGGTTCTCGATCATGCTGGAATAGGATTCACCCTCCTTTTGCGTCTGTCACTAACGCCCAGCACTCGCGAGTTTGAAGCTCGTCACAGTCATTCAATCATTGAATCCTACTCGGAATACCACAGACAAGGTTTAGACTTTCCGGATTCTCTTGAATGCCGCCATCATTCTAGCTTACGCCACGAAGATTCTGGTTAGGAGATCTAAGAGATATTCATTCTAGCTTATTTCAAGTAGAACGGAAGTGTTTGTCAGGCACGTATTCATAGGGGAGAATGGTGATGAGCGTCACACATAATCATCACCTTCATCACGTTCTTGGGTGCGAATGGATATCTTAGAAGCGAAATAAGATGAATGGAATAGAAAACAGTAGTACTTTGCATTAATCTTTGAGGAACAGCAGAGCTCCACACCTTAATCTATGGAGTGTAGAAACTCTACTGTATGAAAATACATAAGTGAAGGTCCAGGCATGGCCGTGTGGCCAGCCCCCATGGTCTAAGAACTATGCGTTCAAAGATGGTCAAAAAGACGTCTAATACAATAGTAAAAGGTCCTATTTATAATAAACTAGCTACTAGGGTTTACATGAGTAAGTAATTGATGCATAAATCCACTTCCGGGGCCCACTTGGTGTGTGCTTGGGCTGGGCTTTGAGTGTTGCACGTGTAGAGGTCCTCCTTGGAGTTGAACGCCAGTTTTTGTGCCAGTTTGGGCGTTCAACTCTGGTTTGGCTCCTTTTCTGGCGCTGGACGCCAGATTTGGGTAGAAAGCTGGCGTTGAACGCCAGTTTACGTCGTCTATTCTTGGCCAAAGTATGGACTATTATACATTGCTGGAAAGCCCTGGATGTCTACTTTCCAACGCAATTGGAAGCGCGCCATTTTGAGTTCTGTAGCTCCAGAAAATATACTTTGAGTGCAGGGAGGTCAGAATCCAACAACATCAGCAGTCCTTCTTCAACCTCTGAATCTGATTTCTGCTCAAGTCCCTTAATTTCAGTCAGAAAATACCTGAAATCACAGAAAAACACACAAACTCATAGTAAAGTCCAGAAATATGAATTTAACATAAAAACTAATGAAAACATCCCTAAAAGTAACTAGATCCTACTAAAAACATACTAAAAACAATGTCAAAAAGCGTATAAATTATCCGCTCATCACAACACCAAACTTAAATTGTTGCTTGTCCCCAAGCAATTGAAAATCAAATAGGATAAAAAGAAGAGAATATACTATAAATTCCAAACTATCAATGAAACAGAGCTTCAAGCATATGAGCGGGACTTATAGCTTTTTGCCTCTTGAATAGTTTTGGCATCTCACTTTATCCATTGAAGTTCAGAATGATTGGCATCTATAGGAACTCAGAGTTTAGATAGTGTTATTGACTCTCCTAGTTCAGTATGATGATTCTTGAAAACAGCTATTTTATGAGTCTTGGTCGTGGCCCTAAGCACTTTGTTTTCCAGTATTACCACCGGATACATAAATGCCACAGACACATAATTGGGTGAACCTTTTCAGATTGTGACTCAGCTTTGCTAAAGTCCCCAATTAGAGGTGTCCAGAGTTCTTAAGCACACCCTTTTTTTTTTTGCTTTGGACCTTGGCTTTAACCGCTCAGTCTCAAGTTTTCACTTGACACCTTCATGCCACAAGCACATGGTTAGGGACAGCTTGGTTTAGCCGCTTAGACCAGGATTTTATTCCTTTAGGCCCTCCTATCCACTGATGCTCAAAGCCTTGGGATCCTTTTTATTTGCCCTTGCCTTTTGGTTTTAAGGGTTATTGGCTTTTTGCTCTTGCCTCTTGGTTTTAAGAGCTTTTGGCTTTTTCTGCTTGCTTTTTCTTTTTCTTTCTATTTTTTTTTTCGTCCCTTTTTTTTTCTGCAAGCTTTGTTCTTTGCTGCTTTTTCTTGCTTCAAGAATCATTTTTATGATTTTTCAGATTATCAAATAACATGTCTCCTAGTCATCATTCTTTCAAGAGCCAACATATTTAACATTCTTAAACAACAACTTCAAAAGACATATGCACTGTTCAAGCATTCATTCAGAAAACAAGAAGCATTGTCACCACATCAATATAATTAAGCTAAGTTCAAGGATAAATTCGAAACTCATGTACTTCTTGTTCTTTTGAATTAAAACATTTTTCATTTAAGAGAGGTGATGTATTCATAGGACATTCATAACTTTAAGACAAAGTTACTAACTACTAATGATCATATAATGAAGACACAAACATGGATAAGCACACAACATAGAAAACGAAAAACAGAAGAAATAAGAACAAGGAATGAATCCACCTTAGTGATGGTGACGTTTCCTTCTTGAGGAACCAATGATGTCCCTGAGCTCTTCTATGTCTCTTCCTTGTCTTTGTTGCTCCTCCCTCATTGCTTTTTGATCTTCTCTTATCTCATGAAGCGTGATGGAGTGCTCTTGATGTTCCACCCTTAGTTGTCCCATATTGGAACTCAATTCTCCTAGGGAGGTGTTGATTTGCTCCCAACAGTTTTGTGGAGGAAAGTGCATTTGAGGCATCTCCGGGATCTCATGGTGATGAGCTTCATATGCCTCTTGAGCTCCATGAATGGGCTCTCTTGCTTGCTCCATCTTTTTCTTAGTGATGGGCTTGTCCTCTTTAATGAGGATATCTCCCTCTATGTCAATCCCAGCCGAATTGCATAGGTGGCAAATGAGGTGAGGAAAGGCTAACCTTGCCATAGTGGAGGACTTGTCAGCCACCTTGTAGAGTTCTTGAGGTATAATCTCATGAACTTCCACCTCTTCTCCAATCATGATGCTATGGATCATGATGGCCCGGTCTATAGTAACTTCAGACCGGTTGCTAGTGGGAATGATTGAGCATTGAATGAACTCCAACCATCCTCTAGCTACAGGCTTGAGGTCCAATCTTCTTAGTTGAACCGGCTTGCCTTTGGAGTCAATCTTCCATTGAGCTCCTTCTACACATATGTCCATAAGGACTTGGTCCAACCTTTGATTAAAGTTGACTCTCCTTGTGTAGGGGTGTGCATCTCCTTGCATCATGGGCAAGTTAAACGCCAACCTCACATTCTCCGGACTAAAATCTAAGTATTTCCCCCGAACCATTGTAACATAGTTCTTTGGATCCGGGTTCTTACTTTGATCATGGTTCTTGGTGATCTATGCATTAGCATAGAACTCTTGAACCATTAGGATGCCGACTTGTTGGATGGGATTTGTTAGAACTTCCCAACCTCTTCTTTGAATTTCATGTCGGATCTCCGGATACTCATTTCTTTTGAGTTTGAAAGGGACCTCAGGGATCACCTTCTTCTTGGCCACAACATCATAGAAGTGGTCTTGATGGGCTTTGGAGATGAACCTTTCCATCTCCCATGACTCAGAGGTGGAAGCTTTTGTCTTCCCCTTCCCCTTTCTAGAGGATTCTCCGGTCTTAGGTGCCATCAATAGTAATGGAAAAATAAAAAGCTTATGATTTTACCACACCAAACTTAGAATTTTGCTCGCCCTCGAGCAAATAAAAGAAAGAATAGATGAAGAAGAAGAAGAAATGGAGGAGAGGGAGAGTGGGGAGTGTTTTGGCCAAGAAGGGTGTAGAGGGGTGTGTTGTGTGAATTTGATGAAGAATGGAGGGCTTTATATAGGGAAGGGAGGGGGAAAAGGTTTCGGCCATATGGGTGGGTTTGGGTGGGAAATTGGTTTTAAATTTTGAAGGTAGGTGGAGTTTATGAGGTAGGTTTATGGGGAAGAGTGGATGGATGTGAGTGGTGAAGAGGTGATGGGGAAGAGAGTTTATGGGGTTGTGTGAAAGAGAGTGGTGAGAGGAAGTGAGTGGAGGTAGGTGGGGATCCTGTGGGGTCCACAGATCCTGAGTGGATCCTGTGGGGTCCACAGATCCTGAGGTGTTCAAGGATTTACATCCCTGCACCCATTAGGCATGTAAAAATGCCTTTGCACCCAACTCTGGGCGTTCAGGGCCAGGTTGGTGGCCATTTTGGGCGTTCAACGCCCATTTGTGTGCCATTTCTGGCGTTGAACGCCAGAACCATGCCTGTTCTGGCGTTCAGCGCCCAGAAGCTGCCCATTTTGGGCGTTCAGCGCCAGAACCATGCTCTGTTCTGGCGCTGAACGCCAGACAGATGCTCCTCCAAGGTGTGATTTTTCTTCTGCTGTTTTTTATTCCATTTTCAATTTTTATATTTATTTTGTGACTCCACATGATCATGAACCTATAAAGACATATAATTAAGAAAAATATAGTTAGATAAATAAAAATTGGGTTGCCTCCCAACAAGCACTTCTTTAATGTCAATAGCTTGACAGTGGGCTCTCATGGAGCCTCACAGATGTGCAGAGCTTTGTTGAGACTCTCCAACACCAAACTTAGAGTTTGGATATGGGAGTTCAACACCAAACTTAGAGTTTGGTTGTGGCCTCCCAACACCAAACTTAGAGTTTGACTATGGGGGCTCTGGTTGACTCTGCTTTGAGAGAAGCTTTTTCTGCTTCCTCTCCATGGTTGTAGAGGGAGATCCTTGAGTTTTAAACACAAGGGAGTCCTTATTCCATTGAAGGACTATTTCACCTCTGTCAACATCAATCACAGCTCTTGCTGTGGCCAGGACTTAGGATGATGGATTCATCCTCTTCCTTTCCAGTATCCAGGACTATGAAATCAGCAGGGATGTAAAGGCCTTCAACCTTTACTAACACGTCCTCTACTTGTCCATAAGCCTATTTTCTTGAACTGTCTGCCATCTCTAATGAGATTTTAGCAGCTTGCACTCCATAGATTCCCAGTTTCTCTATTACAGAAAGGGGCATGAGGTTTATTCCTGAACCAAGGTCACACAGAGCCTTAAAGATCATGGTGCCTATGGTACAAGGTATTATGAACTTTCCAGGATCCTGTCTCTTCTGAGGCAATATCAGTTGATCCAGATCACTTAGTTCATTGATGAACAAGGGAGGTTCAACTTCCCAAGTATCAATGCCAAATAATTTGGCATTCAGCTTCATGATTGCACCAAGAAACTTGGCAGTTTGCTCTTTAGTAACATCTTCATTCTCTTCAGAAGAGGAATACTCATCAGAGCTCATGAAGGGCATAAGGAGGTTCAATAGAATCTCTATGGTCTCTAGATGAGTATCAGATTCCTTTGGTTCCTCAGAGGGGAGCTCCTTATTGATCACTGGACGTCCCAGGAGGTCTTCCTCCTTGGGATTCACGTCCTCTCCTCTCCTCACAGGTTCGGCCATGGTGCTTATGTCAATGGCCTTGCACTCTCCTTTTGGATTTTCTTCTGTATTGCTTGGGAGAGTACTAGGAGGGATTTCAGTGATCCTTTTACTCAGCTGGCCCACTTGTGCTTCCAGATTTCTAATGGAAGATCTTATTTCATTCATGAAACTTACAGCGGCCTTAGACAGATCAGAGACTAATTTTGCCAAATTGGAAGTATTTTGTTCAGAGTTCTCTGTCTGTTGCTGAGTGGATGATGGAAAAGGCTTGCTATTGCTAAACCTGTTTCTTCCACCACTATTAAAGCCTTGTTGAGGCTTTTGATCCTTCCATGAGAAATTTGGATGATTTCTCCATGATGAGTTATAGGTGTTTCCATAAGGTTCACCTAAGTAATTCACCTCTGCTATTGCAGGGTTCTCAGGATCATAAGCTTCTTCTTCATAAGAAGCCTCTTGAGTAAGGGTCGAATCCCACGGAGATTGTTGGTATGAAGCAAGCTATGGTCACCTTGCAAATCTCAGTCAGGCAGATATAAATTGATAGTGATGTTTTCGAATAATAAATAATAGAATAGGGATAGAGGTACTTATGTAAATCATTGGTAGGAATTTCAGATAAGCGAATGGAGATGCTTTTCGTTCCTCTGAACCTTTGCTTTCCTGCTATCTTCATCCAATCAGTCTTACTCCTTTCCATGGCTGGCTTTATGCAAGGGCATCACCGTTGTCAGTGGCTACATCCCCTCCTCTCAGTGAAAAATATGCTCACATGCTTTGTCACAGCACGACTAATCATCTGTCGGTTCTCGATCATGCTGGAATAGGATTCACCCTCCTTTTGCGTCTGTCACTAACGCCCAGCACTCGCGAGTTTGAAGGTCGTCACAGTCATTCAATCATTGAATCCTACTCGGAATACCACAGACAAGGTTTAGACTTTCCGGATTTTCTTGAATGCCGCCATCATTCTAGCTTACGCCACGAAGATTCTGGTTAGGAGATCTAAGAGATATTCATTCTAGCTTATTTCAAGTAGAACGGAAGTGTTTGTCAGGCACGTGTTCATAGGGGAGAATGGTGATGAGCGTCACACATAATCATCATCTTCATCACATTCTTGGGTGCGAATGGATATCTTAGAAGCGAAATAAGATGAATTGAATAGAAAACAGTAGTACTTTGCATTAATCTTTGAGGAACAGCAGAGCTCCACACCTTAATCTATGGAGTGTAGAAACTCTACCGTATGAAAATACATAAGTGAAGGTCCAGGCATGGCCGTGTGGCCAGCTCCCATGGTCTAAGAACTATGCGTTCAAATATGGTCAAAAAGACGTCTAATACAATAGTAAAAGGCCCTATTTATAATAAACTAGCTACTAGGGTTTACATGAGTAAGTAATTGATGCATAAATCCACTTCCAGGGCCCACTTGGTGTGTGCTTGGGCTGGGCTTTGAGTGTTGCACGTGTAGAGGTCCTCCTTGGAGTTGAACGCCAGTTTTTGTGCCAGTTTGGGCGTTCAACTCTGGTTTTGGCTCCTTTTCTGGCGCTGGACGCCAGATTTGGGTAGAAAGCTGGCGTTGAACGCCAGTTTATGTCGTCTATTCTTGGCCAAAGTATGGACTATTATACATTTCTGGAAAGCCCTGGATGTCTACTTTCCAACTCAATTGGAAGCGCGCCATTTCGAGTTCTGTAGCACCATAAAATCTACTTTGAGTGCAGGGAGGTCAAAATCCAACAGCATCAGCAGTCCTTCTTCAACCTCTGAATCTGATTTCTGCTCAAGTCCCTTAATTTCAGTCAGAAAATAACTGAAATCACAGAAAAACACACAAACTCATAGTAAAGTCCAGAAATGTGAATTTAACATAAAAACTAATGAAAACATCCCTAAAAGTAACTAGATCCTACTAAAAACATACTAAAAACAATGTCAAAAAGCGTATAAATTATCCGCTCATCAATCATGCACGCCGAACTTTGGGCTATTATTAAAGGTTTCCAAATTGCAGCTGCTAATGAGATGAATGATATGATTATAGAATCGGACTCGCAAATGACAATTAAGCTCATTCGAGAAGGTTGCTCTCGGTTGCACCCGTGCTATTCCCTACTACAAGACATTAATATTCTGGTCCGGCGAATCCATCATGTGAGTATATGCCATACCCTCCGTGAAGCAAACTTTTGTGCGGACGTCATGGCCAAGAAAGGACATCAACTTAGAATTGGTTTGCATTTATTTGATCATCCTATCCCTGAGATCTATCTTCCTATGCTATTTGATTGTGCGGGAACTTACAGGCTTAAAGGCTCTGCGTAGCCAGATTCTGTAATATAATTTTCGGGGTCCCTGACTCCCCTCCCCCCCCCCCAAAAAAAAACACGGCCATAATTAATTATATTTTAAGATAGAATCTAATTAATAATTATCTCCAATAACTTAATTATTTAGATTATGACAATAATTAGTTCAAATTACTATCTATTTTATTACAAGTATAGTTTATACATGAAACTAAAAATTCTAATTTATGTTCTCATGCAATTAAAATAATTAGTCAAATTATCCACAAACTAAACTCTATTAATTTAATTATTAACATTGCTTAATTAATTCATTATGACACTAACACTAAATAAAAACTACCAAACTAAATTTTAACCAACAAACTAAATTTTAATTACGCATTCTACTAACAAATAAAATTAATAAATCTATAAAATAAATCTAATTATATCATAACAAATATAATACTATTTTTTTCACATTATTATTATTATTATTATTGTTGTTGTTGTTGTTGTTGTTGTTGTTGTTGTTGTTGTTGTTGTATTGACGTAAACTAACTAACATTATAAACATATATATATGTAAAACTAATAATTATCTACAGACATATTATGTTAATACTATCGTTTATTTACTATAAATAACATTAAATCAGAAATGTTATTATTTTTATATTTATATTCAAAAAAATTAAAAAAAAAACTTACATAATTAGATGGTTATTTTATTTAAATAAAATAATAAGAGATCAAATTCACTTGAATCCCCTAAATAGAATTTTAAAACATGAATTTCTTAAATTATATAATATATAAATTGTCCCATGGTGTTATGTGTTAAATAATATATTAAATATATGCTATCTTAGGACGATTTATGCATGAAACATCCTTGGACAAATGCACATAAATCGTCCCAAGCCAATGTGCTTTCAAACTTGTATATAAATCATCCTATCCTATCATGAATTACATTTTTTAACCTAAAACCCACAACTCTAGTACGATTTACGTGCAAAGACCCAACCCTCAACATCCTAGCACAATTTACGTGCAAAGCCATACCCCAACACCCTAGCACAATTTACGTGCAACCCCTACCCCAACACCCTAGCAAGATTTACGTGCATAAAGGTAAGGCTCAATAGCCTAGGACAAAATATGTATAAAGGCAAATCCTACTTACATTCCCACAAGTAATGTTTCACTTGTGAGCCCCCATTGATGGCGAAGAACTTGTTGGAGAGGAGGAGATCTAGGGAAGAAGGTGACTAACGGAGGAGGAGGATGAAGATTCGTCTTGGTGAATGGTAGAGCTACAACCATGTAGGTACCAGTGCACGGCAAAGAGGGTGGTAGAGGGCGGCAGCAGTAGCTGCTAATAGCGGTAGTTGAAACTTGGGTAGGCAGCAGAGGAGGGAAGTGCAAGGTGGGTCCAAACAATTTTGGTGGAAGATGATGTGGAACGAAGGCGACATGTACCAATTGAATGGTATTGTACACATTTTGGGTTTCATCGACAAAGAGGTCAATTGTTAAATTGGTTTACAATTGATATAGTTGATGGCAGTGATATGTTGAGTTATGTTAATGTAATTATGTTAATCTATATAGTTTGTAATTTTAGATATTTGTAATATCTTAGGCAAGAATGCTGTGGTTGTTGTGTGGTTTTTAAGGATGGATTTGACTTTTGATATATGTTTTTGGTTATTATGAGTTGTTGAGTTACGAGTGTATATTCTTGTTTCATTAGCCAATCCGATGTGTAAAGAGCATTCGTAGGCAACAGATGATAATAATGCATGACCATATAATGTCGTACCTAGATAGTGTCGGATTACTACATTTTACAAGGCTGAATGATCATTGGTTTAAGTTTGATGAGCCATTGATTAGTACATTTGTTGAGCGATGGCGTCCAGAGACCCGCACATTTCACATGCCATTTCGGGAGTGCATGGTTACTTTATAGGATGTGGCATATCAGTTCGGCCTCCCTATTGATGGATTTTTAGTTAGTGGTTGTCTCAGTGACTTTGTTCAATCACCATGAGTAAAGTACCACCGTACTTGCCATACAAATGAGTACCACCTATGGATATCAGTGGCTTGCAATACTTGAAGGTCTCAACACACGGCGGAAATGTCCAAAACAATTGATGAAAAAAACACCCTCGTTCCATTGACAGTATTATCAGACCTTACAGGTGAAGTACGCAACACTGCAGTAGTGCCTGGCATGTATATCTGAAGCCCGATGATCCACCTCAAAATCAGGTTGTAAGACTCCTCCTAATTACCGTAAATATGTGCGATCGCCTTCTGCTTAGCCATTCACACCTTCCTGTAACTGGGCTTGAAACCATATTTTGATGAGACTGCATTCTGTAATACTTTCACTGAGATGGCTGCATCTGCCATGACCAGCGATAGAATTGATGCACAGATGACATGATAATCAAGCTGTCTATGGTCGGTGGATATCTCGGTTGCAAGACATGTGTGCGGCCCGTTTTACTTTTGGACTTCCCAATAGCCTTTCTTCTGTCTCATAGTTACACGTATCAGCCATTTATAGCCATTTCTAAACTGCATTCACTTTCCGTGACACTTCAACTGATCGGACTCAAACACTTTATACTTAACACTTCGACGAATATTTTAACTCTTCACTATCAAAACAGCTTCCTCCTTACTTTGGAACCCTGGCCGATTTGAAACTCCTCTGTGTCAACCATACCATGCCTGTCTCCGTGAATAGCAGACAGCTATTGATCTGGAAATGTTGGTTGATTCATCGCCTCAAGATCTAAAGTAGAGAAGTGTGGAGGGTACTGTTGTGTCTGAGAGCTTGATTGCCCTTGTGATCTCCCAACTCGTGTTGTCTCTTCCTCACCGTCAGTATCATCGCCAATAATGGGTGGTTCTGAATCTGACTCATCATCGCCTATAGCCTCAGCAAGTGGGTCCCTATCTCTGACCTCTATGAATGTGGGTGCACCATCCAATACTGGTGATGCTTTGGTTACAACTGCAAGCTCCCCGAAGATACGCACATCACCCAAGTCGTCTGCATTATCGGCCTGAATGGGCAGATCTGCTGCAAATGATGGAGAGAAAATATGGGCGATGACATCGTGACCAGTTGGAATGGTGCTAGAACCACCTTCTAGCTTGACGGTTGGCGGATTCAGAGCAGATTCACCCGAGCTATCCTACACATCAACCATTCACGCAAAAAACTCCATAGCCCCCAAATCTGGAAATCTAGACTGACTGTGAAATATAACACGAACGTCGTCATCGCGTAACATCTCATACTTTTCAAAATTAACATAACCTTGCCTGAGTGAGATAGAAATTCAACAAAATAATTGCTTTACACATTTTTTACCGCACTTTCCTAACTTATGTATTATACTATTTTATAAATCCCCTAAACTCGTTGAAGGATTTACGAACACTCCAACCTACTTTTTACTAGTGAATGTTACACCCTCACTTATGTTTTCATCAATTTTTTCTTGGTGATGAACTAGCAAAAACACATTCTCAACCATCTTCCAAAACCCTCAATTCAACTATGGCTCACTATACATCATACTCATTTATTTATAACCTCTTTAAGCACATAAATTGTTTCATGGTCATGAGCTTTATATTTTTTAACATAAATCATCACAGCCTAATGTGCCTTAGGGTATTTGCGTATAAATCGTGCTAGGGTCACGTGTTTTATGTATTTGCACGTAAATTGTGCTAGGGTTGTGGGATTGAAGTTAAAAAACGTAACTCATGGTAGGGTAGGACGATTTATATACAAGTTTGAAAGCACATTGGCCTAGGACGATTTATGTGTATTTGTCCAAGGAGTTTCATGCATAAATCGTCCTAGGGTAGCATGTTTAATATATTATCTAACACATAATATCCTGGGATGATTTATATATTATATGGTTTAGGAAATTCACGTTTTGAAATTTCATTTAGGGGATTCAGGTAAATTTGATCTCCTATTATTTTATTTAAATAAAAAAGCCTAAGTAGATTGGCTAAGATAGTTAACAATGTGAAATTCAGGACGATTAACTTCTTTAATTTCTTTTCTTTTAAGGCATTGTGATTTTTTTGGTTAGTGAAATGTTGGAGTTCTAGTGGTATGAAGAAGTTGGGTTGCTGAGAGTTAAGGAAATGAGATTCAGAGGGATGAAGGAGAAGAGAAAAAAGAGAGGAGCGTAGTTTAATGCCATCAACCCCTTCTGTAAGTGCAAATGACAGGTGGTCATGGCCACAAATCTGAGGCTCAGATTTGCAGACCATTCCCTTGCCGTTCGATCTTCGATGGAAGCGTCCTTGTCTGTCAGATTGAAAGGGAATCAAATTTGATGCTCAGATCTGGCACCCAATTTTTCATCATTGGATCTCTATCCACTCAATCTAGTCATCCTTTTTTGCTTGAAGCATGCCCCCGCCACACTCAAATCTGTGGGCTCGATTTGAGTGAAAACTGACCATCTGATTTGTGGCGATGCAAATCGGACCCTCAGTATTGTGTTTCACCATTGTCCACACCCAAGGAATACACACACAGTGTCAATATCGGTAAAAAAATACTATCTTAAACCCAATATGAAAATTAAAAAGAGTTTAATGTAAGAACCGCAACTAATCAACCGGTTAATTAAGTAATTAATTTCCCAAATTAGATTCCGAAAAGATAGAGTGAGAATTTGAGGATTTAAATATGATTTTTGGACTCAGTAGGTTTTTCTGAGTCAGAAAATGTGATTTCTGCGAAAAATCGTGAAAAACCGCGAATCGGTAGTTGAACCGGTTCAAGTCTGTCTGGTACCATACAAGAAAAAGTGAAAACCGTCAAAAACCTTATAAAAATAATAAAAGTAAAAAACCGGACATTAATTTTAAAGGTTTGGCCCGAAGTTGGGCCAAACGGGTTAAAAATACTAACGGGTTGGACCGGGCCCAAGTTGGGCCCAAGACCAACACTATATAAGTCTATTTAAGTGGCCATTTCAGCCACTTAAACACCACACAAGCAGCAGCAACGTGAAAAGAGAGAAGAGAGGTAGGGTTCCAAAAATTCACTATTCATCATCTTCTTCTTGGAGCTATATCTCAGTCTCCGGAGCTCCGATTCGCATGCCGTCAGTTGCCACGCGAAGCTCTTGTCGAGCTCTTCAATTTTATCTGAACAAAGTGGTAAGGAACTTAAATTTTTTGCCCAGTTTTTCCTTCTATAACAGATTCGATTTTTGGCTATGGTGAATGAGTGGTTCTTGTGATTTTGATTAATTAGGTACAATCTAGCACTGGATACTTAGTGGGTTTTATCTCAATCAACTTTGGGTAAGGTGAGCAAATCAACTCTCTTGTGGTTTTGTGGATTTGATGAACCCTAGGTTAAATTATTGTAAATTATGTATTATAGCTTGAAGTTGTGAATTATTGGATATTGTTGGAGCTTGTTGGTGTTAGTTGGAGTGGAATTGGAGGCTTGCTTGTGGTTGAAAGCTTGCTTGTACTCAATTTGGGGTTTTGGTGCTTATTGGAAATCGGCCAAGGTACGGTTTCGGTTTCCTCTATGTAGTATATATATAATATTCATGGACACTTAGGCTAGTGACCCATAGGATAGGTTCGAATTGAAATGGTTGTTGAGTTGTTGAATGATGGTATGTGATGATTTATGATGAATTGATGATTGTTGAGTTTGGTTATGGTGATTGATAATGATATGATGAGGATGAATGATTTGTAATGTTGAGAAGTAGATTGTATTGATATATGTGATGTTAATGTTGATAATTTGGTAGTATAGTTGGGAAAATGTTAATGAAGGTTGATTATAATGTGATATATTCATGTTGAGGTTTTGGATAATGAAAGGTGAAGGAAAATGTGGTAAGCTTGATGCAATATGACAAAAAGGGGTGATTGTGATGATAAATGAAGTTTGGAATGGTTTGGTATGGCTTTGGTTGTGTTTTGTAAGAAATTATGGAAATTGTGAAATTGGATAAATGTTGATTTTTGGTGAACTTTGCCTGATCATAACTTATGTCTCAGTTTTCAAAATTGGTTGAAATTTGTTTAAAATTAAAGCTTGTTGAAAACTCTTCAAATCGATATAAAGTTCGCAAAATTTGGATTTTTGTAAAGAAAGTTATGATCATTCAAAAATTGGTGTTGAAATACGAAATTATGCAAAGTTACAGAATTTTATGATTTCTGGTATGTGCGCACGCACAGCTTTGTGCGCACGGACAACCCTGCAAAATTTTAAACCTGTGCGCACGCACAGACCGGTGCGTACGCACAGGTAGGGAAGGGCTTTCTGTTAGCAGCGCTAGCACAGCTTGTGCGCGCACACACCAATAGGAATTTACAACCTGTGCGCGCGCACAGCCTTGTGTGCCCGCAGAAGTTGGGAAGGGGAGTCTATTGAGGGCGCTAGCACACCCTATGCGAGTGAACAGACCTTGTAAAATTTGGTACCTGTGTGTATGCACACCCTTATACGTGCGCACATTTTTAAAAATCTTCCTGGGCGTGCGCACGCATACCTTTGTGCGGACGCACACGCCCTATTTCTCAATTTAACTTTGTTTTCAATTATTTCAACTTTCCAACAAGATTGTAAGCTTCTATAACACCATTTTAAGACTTTTGGGCTTAATTTTGGGTATGAGAACATGGGAAATAATCTAAGGGTTTTAGTGGATGATTATTATGAAAAATTAGAAAACGGAGGCTTAGGTTTCGGGTGTAATGAGGATGGTTCGATGGTGTGTGAAGGTAGATTGATATGTGAAGTGAGAAATGATGAACTGTTGAGTTTCGAAACTGAAATTTGAATTGATAGTGGTTGAGATGAGTCGAGGACTCTGAATGATATGATGGATTCACGTTATACTGAAAATGTTTCTGAAAACCACTGAAGTATTGCTTTTATATTGAGAATATAAGACGCTATGCGCCCGACAGAGACGGCGGTTGGATCCCGCCTGTCGAGGTAGCGGCGGCGGCGTAAAGGCGGTGGTTCATGCCGCTTGCGTTGAGATGTGAGGTCTGAGGCAAGAGTATCCCGCTCGCATCCCTTTGGATTATCAGAGTGTGCAGGCACAAAACCCTGGATAGTGATCCGAGCACTATATCTCGGGGGTTCCCAATAATGATTCCGAAGGGCGACATCTCCATGGAGATGTGTCGGGTTGGCAGTTGAACGGACAATGTGATATCATAGCCAGTAGGACAGACATTCATCATGTGCATTTTCTATCTGCTTGTATGCTTTGCCTACTTGTAATTGTATGCCTAATTGAATAACATGTCTAATTGCTTACTTGAATTACTTGCCTTATATGCTTCTACTTGTGTTTTACTTGCATTGTAGTTATATGTGTTTTCTACTGGGATTGAGGAGGATCGGAAGGCGGTGGCGATGGGATCGCATGGAGGATAGGTTGGTGAAGGCTGCGGGACAGCGGTGTTTGGTTAGAATAGAAATCCCTTAAGATAGAGTACCCTGTTTAGTTATGTTAAGATTTATATGATTATGCTTTATTGTCTTAGTATACTTTAAGATTGAAATCTTGTGATGGATATGAAGTCTAGGATTGCCTTTGGAGTCCCGGGGTCTTATATCCTACATCACTGGGCACTATTACCATACTGAGAACCTCTGGTTCTCATACCATATTCTGTTGTTATTTTTCAGATGCAGGTCACATCCCACCTTGGGGAGTTGCTCTGATGGTGACAGAAGTGGAGGATCATGATATCTTTTGGAGTCTTTTTGGTTTATTTTGTTTATGCATCTCTCCTTTTGTATTTTGTTTTGCCTAGAGGCATATATTGAGAGAACAAAACATGTTTAAGCTGTTTGTACTGTCTGGTTCCGTATATCTGTATATGATTAGCCGGCTTAAACTCCACGAGTCGTGGCTAGATTCCTATGATATTATACTATTATATTTTGATATATCTTATCGGTTTCTTGTGCTCTAAGTTAGAAGCTTCGTTAGTATGTATTGCGGTTTGTAAATCCTGTTTTTGAGCTATATCCTTCACCGAGCTTCTAGATTATACTATCCTGTTTTTGTATATATATATATATATATATATATATATATATATATATATATATATATTATGTATGAGCTTAGAACTGTCATAATCTCTGATTAACCTTTGCTTTACGACGCGAGGTAAAGCTTAGGCTAATTAGGGTGTTACATTTAGTGGTATCAGAGCGGTTCGTCCTCGTGAGCCTGAGGGATAGACCGATTGTGCTTCATTGCATACTCTGTGTGTCTTTTTCTTTGATGCTATTAGGTTATCTACTTGATATTGCATAGCATGCTTGTTTGTGAGTGCCTGTTTGGGATAATTGAAGCACTAGGCTTTTGATATTGAGACTGATCACCTTGATATCGATTATTTGGTGTAGACAGGATCCTGAATGGCTACTCGCGGGCGAGGTCGTACTCGTACTTGAAGAGAGAATGAGAGTAACCCATCGACGGATAATCACACTGAATTAATGACGGCGATGATTAACTTAGCTAACACGATTCAAGAGGGCACTGCTATGGCTACTCATGCCTTGCGGCGAACAAGGCAATCAGCTGGAAGCGAAAATGGAGAAGGCATTGGGGACGACTTAGATGGTGTTCCGAGGACTCTAGCTTCTTTTCTGAGAGTTGACCCGCCAAGTTTCAATGGATCGACAAACCCTATTGAAGCAGATAACTGGTTCAAAGCTGTAGAGTATGCATTACAGACTCAACATGTCCCAAATAATCAGTTCATGAAATATGCGGCTTATCAATTAGCGGGGGAAGCTCAGCATTGGTGGCAAGAGGAGAGTTGATTCCTGCAACTACAGAATATGGATATTCCTTGGGAGCTATTTCGGACTGCTTTCTACAAGAAGTATTTTCCTGAGTCGGTGAGGGAGGCCAGAGAGTTAGAGTTTATGCAGTTGAAACAGAGTTCAATGTCTGTGGCCGAGTATACGAGTAAGTTTAAAGAGCTCTGTAGGTTCTCAAGGGTATGTCAAGGAGCCCCTGAGTCCTATGAGGGTTGGAAGTGTGAAAGATACTGTTCATACCCTAGGTCGAGATATCCGACCTGGGGTTATCGACGATAAAGCGACCGACCTCTTTAGGTCAAGCGGACCGACTTCTTTACGAAGAACTCGGCCAAATCGACAGGAAAGCCCAAAAAGGGCCCAATTCAAGGAATACGACCCAAATCCAAAGGTCGTTCAGGCCTACAGAGAGAAGGGCGGTTCTGTTGAAGATACGCTGACCTCAACCCAAAAGATAAAGATAAGATAAGATAACTAACTTATCTTATCCGAAGGTCACATCTCACCATTATAAATACACTGGAACAGCCAGGTATAACTCATACTCTGATTCTACATAACACCTGTTTAATACCCATGCTAACTTAAGCATCGGAGTCTCTTGCAGGTACCCCCCACCCTCCGGTGACGAAGGATCAGCAGTACAATGAGTCCAACAAGTCGGACATGACAGCTCTGGTCGTCTCCTACCAGCCGGACACGTCGGTACCGATCCGTACAGAGGATCTCAACCGAGATCGACCTTCAGTTTCAGGTAACCCTCGGAACATTGGCGCCGTTGCCGGGGACCTGGAAGTCATCCCATCACCATGGCGGACAACCGTGACAACGACCAGGATTCAGATCTAGAAAATAGAACGCCGCACAAAAATGCGGACACCCCACTAAAAGACACCCCAGAATCCAATGGAGACAAAAATACATCTAAACCGGGAGCAATAGAAGCTCTCCAAGATCGCTTGAAACAGCTTGAAGAAGAAACCCAACAACAACGAGAAATCGGAAAGGATCTACAAAGAGAGGTACGGCGACGTCGAGAATTGGAAGAAAAATTACAACAATTAGAAGCCGATCTCAAATCGAAGGCCCCTCAGATCACTTCTGAGGAAAGCTCACGCAAAGAACAGGATCCATTCACCAGGGAGATCATGAAAACCAAAATCCCAAAGGACTTCAAACTCCCAGATATGACTTTATATGACGGTACCACAGATCCCAACCACCATCTCAGCAATTTCAGAAGCAGAATGTACCTTACCGAAGCCTCAGACGCCGTTCGCTGCAAAGCTTTCCCAACAACTCTCACGAAGACAGCAATCCGATGGTTCGACAACTTACTTCCAAAGTCCATCTCAAACTTCGATGACCTGGCCAAAAAGTTCCTGGCCAGATTCTCCATACAGAAAGATAAGGCCAAGCACGCCCCCAGTCTACTAGGGATTAAGCAAGGAGATCGGGAGAGCCTCCGCAACTACATGGAAAGATTCAACAAAATATGTATGGACATACAAATCTTACCAACAGAGGCCGCCATCATGGGACTCATCAATGGCCTACGAGAGGGACCATTTAGCCAATCTATATCAAAGAAGTACCCTACCTTATTAGACGAAGTACAGGAGCGAGCAGAAAAATACATCAACATGGAAGAAAACGCTCGGTTGGGAGAAACCTCAAAATCTAGGAACCCCTACCGGGATAAAGACAAGGAATCCAAAAAGAAAGAAGATCGACAGGGGGAGAAAATCAAAAAGTACCATAATTACACCCCTCTCAGGGCATCCCTGGTCGACGTGTACAAAGAAGTCTGCCATACAGAGAAAATCCCCCCAGCGCGACCACTCAAAGGCAAAATGGGAGGGGGAAACCAGAAGGAATATTGTGAATACCATCGAGTTCGAGGGCACTCCACCAATGAGTGCTTCGACTTAAAAAATATCATAGAAAAATTAGTGAGAGAAGGAAGATTAGATCAATTTTTGGCTACCCGGGATGATGACCAAAGAAAAAGACGAAGGGACGAGGATGACGGACGAACTGAACGATCACCTCGGACACCAGAAAGACATGTCCACATGATACATGGCGGATTCGCAGCAGGAGGGATCTCCAAATCCTCTCGCAAAAGATATCTCAAAGAAGTATATCATGTCGAAGGAGAGGAAGAAGCGCTCAACATCCCAGCGATAACATTCACTAAGGAAAACGCGTCTGGCGTCATCACAGGACATGACGATCCCATGGTTATCACCATCATATTGGCAAACGCCAACCTACACCGCACCTTAATAGACCAAGGGAGTTCTGCCAACATCTTATTCAAAACAGCCTTTGATAAACTCAGCTTAGAAGCAAAAGAACTTAAAGCATATCCAAACAGTCTGTTCGGGTTAGGAGATACCCCAGTTCGACCACTAGGATACATACCACTACATACAACCTTCGGAAAAGGGGACCAATCCAGGACCCTCAAAATAGATTACATCGTAGTCGATGTAAGTTCAGCTTACAATGCTCTCATAGGTCGGACAACACTCAACCAACTCGGCGCAATAGTCTCGACCCCACACCTATGTATGAAATTCCCAACTCCGAAAGGGATAGCTACAATAAAAGCTAACCAAAAGATGGCACGTCGCTGTTATAACGAAAGCCTAAACCTCAGAGGCAAAGGAGAAGAGTTTCATACAATTGAACTGGGCGGAGTCCAGCAACGAGAAGAACTCCGTCCGCAACCAGAAGGCGAGATAGAGAAGATTCAAATTGGAGACACCTCGGACAAAACGACCAATATTGGCACGATCCTAAGAGGAGACTCAAAAGAATTACTGATACAATTCTTACGAGATAATGTCGATCTCTTCGCATGGAAAGCCGCAGACATGCCAGGCATAGACCCTAAGCTAATGTGCCACAAGTTGGCGGTCTACCCAGGATCTCGGCCGGTGCAGCAGAGACGAAGGAAACTCGGGCCAGAACGATCCAAAGCTGTGGAAGAACAAGTACAAGCACTACTGGAGGCAGGACTTATAAGAGAAGTCAAGTACCCACTATGGCTAGCTAACATCGTCTTGGTGAAAAAATCAAATGGGAAGTGGCGAATGTGCACCGATTACACCGATCTCAACAAAGCCTACCCAAAAGATCATACCCACTCCCAAGCATCGACGCTCTGGTAGATGCTTCCTCCGGATACAGATACCTCTCGTTTATGGACGCATATTCGGGATACAACCAAATCCCCATGTATCCACCAGATCAGGAAAAGACCTCGTTCTTAACACCAAAGGCAAACTACTGCTACATCGTGATGCCTTTCGGTCTCAAGAACGCAGGAGCTACTTATCAAAGGCTAATGAATAAAGTCTTCTCAGATCACATCGGAAAAATCATGGAAGTTTATGTGGACGACATGTTGATAAAGACACAAAGCGAAGATATATTATTATCCGATCTGGCTCAAGTGTTCGACACCATAAGGAAGCACAACATGCGACTCAATCCCGCAAAATGCACTTTCGCAGTAGAAGCAGGCAAATTCTTAGGTTTCATGCTCACACAAAGGGGAATTGAAGTAAATCCAGACAAATGTCAAGCCATACTCAACATGAAGAGCCCAACCTGTGTCAAAGAAGTACAACAACTCAACGGGAGACTGGCTGCCCTATCCCGATTCTTAGCAGGAGCTACGTTAAGATCCCTCCCCTTCTATGCTACTTTAAGAAAGGGAAAACAGTTCGAATGGACGACAGAATGTGAGCAAGCCTTCCAAGACTTCAAAGGGTTCTTAGGACGGCCACCTATCCTATCTCGACCACGAGAAGGAGAACCGCTCATATTATATCTCGCAGTAGGGAGCCGGGCAATAGCCTCAGCACTAGTCAGAGAAGACGAAGATAGGCAACAACCTGTCTACTTCATTAGCAAGGCACTCCAGGGATCCGAGCTGAACTACCAGAAAATAGAAAATTTTGCCTATACTCTTATCCTAACATCTCGACGACTCCGCCTGTACTTCCAGGCTCACACCATTAAGGTTCGAACTAACCAGCCCATAAAAGGAATATTGCAGAAAATAGATCTAGCAGGCAGAATTCTACAATGGGCAGTCGAGTTGTCAGAGTTTGACCTCCAATATGAAGCTCGGACGGCCATCAAATCACAGTATCTGACCGACTTTATCGCAGAATTCATAGATGCCCTAGAAACCCCCACAGAATGGAATCTTTACGTGGATGGTTCTTCAAATAAAACTGGAAGCGGCGCAGGCGTGATAATAGAAAGCAACCAAGGAACCCAAGTTGAGCTCTCCCTCAAGTTCGAGTTCCTGACCTCAAACAACCAGGCGGAATATGAAGCATTATTAGCTGGTTTGAAGCTGGCTAAAGAGGTCAGAGCTCAAAAACTCAACATTTACAGCGATTCACAAGTGGTCACATCACAAATAACAGGGAGCTACCAAGCCAAAGATCCCACCATGAAAAAGTATTTGGATAAAACCAAGGAACAGCTCGGACAAATCGGGGAGTATAAGATCTGCCACATACCCCGCGAACAAAATGCCCGAGCTGATGCACTCTCAAAACTAGCCAGCACCAAACCAGGGGGCAATAATAGAAGCCTCATCCAGAAAATGTTGCAGAACCCGTCAATCTCAGAAGAGGAAAAAGTCATGACTATAACAAGTCAGGACCAAGGATGGATGACCCCCATAACCAACTACCTCAAAACAGGAACGCTCCCCACAGAAGAAAAGGAGGCAAAGAGGTTAAAAAGAGAGGCACAGTACTACACCATCATAAACAACATCTTGTACAAAAGAGGAATCTCAATACCTTTACTAAAATGCGTGCCGACCTCCAACACAAAGGAAGTGCTAGAAGAAATACACGGCGGCATTTGTGGCAATCATCTCGGAGCACGAGCTCTCGCCAAAAAGTACTCCGGGCGGGATTTTATTGGCCAACTCTACAGAAGGAAGCAACAAAATTTGTAAAGACATGTCCACCATGTCAGAAACATGCCAACTTTCACATCGCCCCGCCAGAAGAGCTCATCAGCGTGACCTCGCCTTGGCCGTTTGCAAAATGGGGACTCGATCTTCTCGGCCCCTTCCCACAGGGATCAGGACAAGTCAAATTCCTCATAGTAGGGGTAGATTACTTTACAAAGTGGATCAAGGCAGAGCCCCTAGCCAATGCCACCGCTCAAAGAAGCCGGAAATTCTTATATAGAAACATTGTCACGAGGTTCAGGGTTCCATATTCAATAACCACAGACAATGGCACTCAATTCACAGATGCAGGCTTCAGGAAACTAGTAGCCGACTTGAATATAAAGCACCAGTACACCTCCGTTGAACACCCACAAGCCAACGAACAGGCCGAAGCCGCTAACAAAGTCATACTGGTCGGATTAAAACGGAGATTACAAGATGCAAAAGGAGCCTGGGCAGAAGAGCTTCCACAGGTCCTATGGGCATATCGAACAACGCCACATTCTACCACGAAGGAATCTCCTTTCCGATTAGCATACGGAATAGAGGCAATGATCCCAGTAGAGATTGAGGAAGGGTCACCTAGAGTAGTTCACTACAATGAGGAAGCAAACTCCCAACTTCAGAGAGAAGAACTCGACTTGTTACCCGAAATCCAGGAAAGAGCTCGGATCAGGGAAGAAGCTCTAAAGTGCCAAATGGCTTCCAGATATAATCAAAAGGTAGTGCTAAGAAGTTTTGCAGAGAATGATCTCATCCTAATCCAAAATGATATCGGAACAACTCGACCAGGAGAAGGAAAGCTGGCAGCAAACTGGAAAGGACCTTACCGAGTTGTAGAAGTACTTGGAAAGGGCTACTATAGACTGTCTGAACTCGATGGATGAGAGCTTCCCAGGTCATGGCACGCTTGCAACCTAAGAAGGTACTACAGTTAGAAGAGATAAAAGATCTCATCATTGGATGCACTCTTTTTCCTGAAAAAGTTTTTTAATGAGGCACCAAGTTGAGACTTAGACAATCCCATATGTATATATTTGCACTTTTCCTTTAAATAAAATACATTTTAGATATTCTACAAAGATTTCAAGACGCATTAATCTGGAGCATTCATCGTCTGATTATAAAGCAACAGATCGGCAGAAAGTGAAAAATAATTTCACTGCACGATCACGATAAAGACAAACCGTCCGATAAAGGTGAAAACGCGATTCACCCAAAGGACGATCTAGAGATGACAACCACTTTCTACAAATCGGCAAAGATGAACACAGAATAATGTAAGAAGTTATCGAAAGTGATCTAAAAAAGAACCTGACGAGGTCTTACAGATCGCTAAAATAATAATTTAAAGACTGGTCGAACGTTAAGATGTCGAACCAAGTCAACCCAAGTTATAAGTAAACCCTGGAAAGAGGTCTGGCCAACCCTATTAAAGAGGATTACTTTAACTTGGAAGGGCCCGACATAACAAAGTCAGCCCAAAATGAAAAGTTATCAAAGTAGTCCCTGAAAGAGATCTGACAAAGATCCAAGAAAGAAGACTACAAAAAATAACTTAAAGGAGACCGATATAACCAAGTCGGACTCCTACTACTGAAAAGTTATCAAAGTAGTCCCTAAAAGAGATCTGACAAAGATCCAAGAAAGAGGACTACAAAAAATAACTTAAAGGAGACCGATATAACCAAGTCAGACTCCCACTACTAAAAAGTTATCAAAGTAGTCCCTAAAAGAGATCTGACAAAGATCCAAGAAAGAGGACTACAAAAAATAACTTAAAGGAGACCGATATAACCAAGTCGGACTCCTACTACTGAAAAGTTATCAAAGTAGTCCCTAAAAGAGATTTGACAAAGATCCAAGAAAGAGAACTACAAAAAATAACTTAAAGGAGACCGATATAACCAAGTCGGACTCCTACTATCGAAAAAGTTATCAAAGTAATCCCTGAAAGAGACCTAACAAAGGTCCAAAAAAGAGGATTACCAAAATAACTTAGGAGGGGACCAACGTAAAGGAATCGGTCACAAATACAGAAAACCGAGAAACAAGTTGGATCTATACAATCACAGCCTCAAAGGATCCAAGATACAAGCAAATAAAGCAAAGTAATCCAAGGAGGTCGAGCAGCAAGATTTCGAACATCAATAGAAAAACAAAAAAGATGTCAAGTCAAACAACTACTTTTACTCTATAAAGTTATAAGGCCTGGAAGGCCACCAAAACCTACTACGAAGAGATAACAAGTTACTTTTTGTTCCTCATAAAAAGTTGCTAAGAAGCGTCAGCAAATAAATAAAAAAGTTCTAAAAGAGCCCACAAGTCGGTCCAACTACACAAATTTTCAAGAAGAGATCAGCAAGCGTCAGGAGCCTTCTTGGCAGCATCAGGACAAGGAGAAAGAGGGCGAGTCTGGATCGGCACAGCATCCACAGTTCCATCCTCCCAATTCAGGATCTGGCAATCTGAGTCGGGCACAGCAGGGGGAACCGAAGAGGTCGGTACTTTGGTAGAGGACACAGGGGGAGGAACAACATCATCATCATCACCCTCATCATCAGGGACAATCTTGCCATCCCTGACTATATTATCCAGGCTAAAAAGGGTGAGGTCGGCCTCGGGAGCAATGACCTGAACTTGCTCCCTCAAGTTCTCATAAGCAGCAGTCACGCTGCCAACGAGATGACTTTGGAGCTCAGCATAATCTTTCCGAACACTGTCAAGCTCCCCCCTCAGGCGCATCACCTCCCGATAAGATGAAAGGTAACTCTCCTTGTGCATCAGGACTGCGTCCTCAGCCAACCTCAAAGAAGCCGCCAATGACTGAGAACTCGCCTCCTCATTCTTCAAGTCCTTCTCCAGCTTGGCTACCTTCGTCTCAAGCTCCTCCTTTAACTCCTTCATCCGATCAAACTCTTGTTTCGCCTCCTCCATAAACGCCTTAGTAGCGTGGAGAGGGAGATTCTGAGCAGTCCGATATATGGCAGCCGACATATACGCCATCTTCACATGATTTCGGACCATAAACTCCAAGTGATGGAGGATGGACACATCGTCTATGGAGAGAGCGCCATAGGGACCGATTTGTTGATCCACGAATTCAATAGCATTAAAATCAGGAGCGTCGAGGTCAAAGGGCTCAGCAGTCTTTTGTTTTTTATTGGGAGGAGCAACAGAAGGAGCAGCAGAGGTGACATGAGGATCTACCAAACGAACTCGGGGTGTATGGATCACCTTCTTCACCCCGGCGGAACTCTGCACTGATGGCTTCTCGCGCACTTGGGAGGATCCCTCCCCAGCCGCCTTGGCAGAAACATTTCTGGCAGCAGTCGCCCTCTGTGCCCTCTTAAAAGCTTTCATGGATTCACTATTCTTCATTGCTTCTGCAAATAAAATAGAAAATCAGTTACAAGTCGGACAAGTCGGAAAGACAGCTACAAGTAACATACACGGATAATAAAGAAAACACAAAGATACCCAGTTCAGTTTGAAGAAGAGAAGGATTGGTTAGAAATTTCTTTGTGTCGAGATGGGGAGGTTGACCCAGCGTTCTTCCAGGATAGTCACAAAGGCTCGCTCAGCATCATCCAACATCTCCCACGAATACCTGGAGACCCTCACGTCTTTTTGCCATTCCAAGAGAAAAGCAGGTTCGTCATTTTCATCCAGAAAAAGGGCCGAGCTCCTTCAACAGCTCGGTTGAAGAAGTAGTTTTTAAAATCACGGAACGACTCGTCAAACATGGAAAAAACCTTCTTTCCCTGAGTAGAACGAAAGGAGACCCAAGCTGACTTCTTTTTTACCACACCGGGCTTAGTCAAGACAAAAAGATAGAAAAAGAGAGATTGGGAAGCAGGAATACCAAAACCATTGCACAACAATTGGAAAATTTTAATAAAACCCCAGAAATTAGGGTGAAGTTGAGAAGGGGCAACATTACAAGACCATAATAGGTCGGTTTCAAATTTGGTAAAAGGAAGGGTGATACCCAGCTGACCAAAGAAAAAATCATAAGCATAAAAGAAAGGGCGACCATCAACAACCCGAGTTGAAAAGCAGACTCTCTCGTCAGAAGAGGGAGAGACAAGTTCATAGTTCTTCTCATCACCAGAATTACTACAGACACTATGAAATTGCCTAAGCTGAGCACAAAATTCAGAATCAACCAGCGAGACACACATGAGAACCATGGAGTCCACCCAATCGGCCATACCCGCAGGAACCTGGGAAGGCATCTCTACAACGTTATTTTGGGAAGACATGAGGTCAACTAAATCCTACAAAAAGAAAAGAAGAATGGATTACTTAAAAACATCTCGGATAGAGGGCAAAATATCTCGACGGGCGGATA
Organism: Arachis hypogaea; assembly: GCF_003086295.3. Taxonomy (NCBI): domain Eukaryota; kingdom Viridiplantae; phylum Streptophyta; class Magnoliopsida; order Fabales; family Fabaceae; genus Arachis; species Arachis hypogaea. The sequence goes on from NC_092048.1 coordinate 125,372,872, forward strand.
AACAAAAAGGAAAAACCCCAAGACTCAAGACAAAGGTCTTGGAGCATCCCTTGGAGGCAGTAAACAAAGCAAGGTCTTTAAGTTATTTCTACAACCTACATTCCGGCACTCATCAAAATAAAATCCAGAAAGAAAACAAAGGAAGCAAAAAATGCAAAAGGTCTACCCTCCTACAGTTTATCAGCGGAAAAATAGCAAAGGCGCAAACTTTTTCGAAATCAAGCAAAAAATCATCAGCAAAGAGCAAGCACTAACATCGAACACACCAAGTAGAAATCATCAAAGGTGCAAACTTTGTCAGAATCAAAAAGAAATCTCCAAACAAAGCGAGGAACAGATGCAGATTCTCTATCGATATCAGATAGGAAACAACCAGAAGCAACAACAAAACCCTAGAAAGCCTCGACGGAAATGCCAAGAGAATGCGTAAAAGAAAGTCAGGGAAAACACATTACAGTGACAAGCAAATACAAGACCACGAAAAGGATTCAAACTTTCAAACATGCAAAATCAAAGCTTCACTAAAAAACTGAAGACGAAGCTATGAAAGAAGCAAGAAAGCTAATACCAACCTGGAAAAAGTAGCAAGCTTTAGGGAAATTGAGGATGGAAGACGAAATCTGGAATTGCCCTCTCACGAGCAAAAAAGTACGAACAAAAGCAGTATCACAGAGAGAAACGCGAAACCACAAAACTCCAGGCGAAAACAGAAGCTTCAGAAAAATCACCAAGCGACGTCGCAAGAAAAGTTGAAATGTGGGTGAAAGGCAGAAAATGAATAAGTGCGAAGAAGTTACGAAAAGGGCGAAGGAGAGAAACCGTTTCTTGAATGCAAAATTCAAAAATAGAGAAGTTAGGGGAAACGGGGCAATTAAATGCCAATTAAATGCGGATATTAAAACCGCTTACATTCCCAAAAAGAGCGCTAATACAAAAGCGCGCACTTGTAGAGGAAAATGTTCTACATTCAAAAGCTGCTACAAAAAGGAGTCGACAAGATGCTTGAGTTCGGCTTCGCTAAAAGAAGGACCGAAGTCAATGACTCGACCTCAACAAAGAAGACCGAGCTCAAGCAGGGGCACTGTTCATACCCTAGGTCGAGATATCCGACCTGGGGTGATCGACGATAAAGCGACCGACCTCTTTAGGTCAAGCGGACCGACTTCTTTACGAAGAACTCGGCCAAATCGACAGGAAAGCCCAAAAATGGCCCAATTCAAGGAATACGACTCAAATCCAAAGGTCGTTCAGGCCTACAAAGAGAAGGGCGGTTCCGTTGAAGATACGCTGACCTCAACCCAAAAGATAAAGATAAGATAAGATAACTAACTTATCTTATCCAAAGGTCACATCTCACCATTATAAATACACTGGAACACCCAGGTATAACTCATACTCTGATTCTACATAACACCTGTTTAATACCCATGCTAACTTAAGTATCGAAGTCTCTTGCAGGTACCCCCACCCTCCGGTGACGAAGGATCAGCAGTACAACCAGTCCAACAAGTCGGACACGTCGGTACCGATCCGTACAGAGGATCTCAACCGAGATCGACCTCCAGTTTCAGGTAACCCTCAGAACAGATACCAAGTAGGGCTGAGGGAAGATATCATGCGCGTTGTGGCTCCAACTGAGATTAAAAGATTCTCTGAATTGGTGAACGAGGCAAGATTCGTGGAGGACTACATTGAGAAGATGACTTTGACGAGAGATAATCGCGGGGGTATCAGTAGCAGAGGTCGTGGAAAGCATTTTTCACCAAGAAGCCGGATCTTAAAAAGGGATGGACATACCAATCGGCATCGTCAAGGTCGAAAGAAACAACAAGGCCCAATCTCACCTGGAAAAAGGAGATGGTCGATGCTATACTTGTAGGAAGCCTGGACATATATCCAAGTATTTTCACCACGGGAGGAATCGAGATAAGGGTCAGAATCAACAGTCAGGCCGTGTGCTTACCTTGCATGCACGTGGTACAACAGGGTCGGATTCACCGACAAGAGGTAAGCGTATGCTTTGAAGTATTCTGTATTGTCTAGATCTGGGGTAGCTTAGTTCAATCCTTTGGAAAAATCGTCGTTAGGATTGTAAGAGCTTAGATTTTTTGTTAGAGGGACCAATAGGGAAGGAGGCTTGGATGCATGTAGCTGAGTAACTCGGATTCTTAATGATGATAAATTGAGTGGACGTGCTAGAATAGGTATCGGGAATCACTAGAAATCTTGTTGGCTCCCAGTAGGGATGAAGGGTGTGATTTAGCACTAGCGGCAATGAAAGTACCAACTGATACTTTTGCGATTTTAAGGTTTAAAATGATTTCCAAGTCTGGTTTGAAACTTTGGTTTAAATGAATTTAGTTTTAAAAGTTGGTCGGAACTCTTGATTTAAGAGATATAGTTTAAAAGAAAAGTGAGTTCTCTGATTTTGTTCAATGGTGAAAATGGTTTCCAAATTATCATAATCGAAAGGGATTTAATTTGAAAAGTTTTTATTTAAGAAAATCATGTTTTGAAGTAATCAACTTGAGTAAATGATTTTGACTCCTTTGAGAAAGCTCAACTGTGAACTGGTTTAGAATAAAATATTTTGAATGTTTTGGAAAAATGTTACAAAAATCGATAATTGTTTTAAGGAAAATTTTGGAATTCTTGATGACGATAATCAGAGTGACGCAGCGGAATGCGAGAGGGAATGTCGACACGGGAGACACCACTTGTAAGGAGTGAGGTTTAGCGTCTTTTCTGATCATAAGAGTCTCAAGTATATCTTTGATCAGAAAGAGTTTAATATGCGTCAGAGGAGGTGGATGGAGTTGTTAAAGGATTATGATTTTGAACTGAGTTATCATCCTGGAAAGGCAAACGTGTTAGCAGATGCATTAAGTCAGAACTCTTTAACGATCGCTTGGATGAGAATCAAGGAGGAGGAGTTAGTGGGTAAGTTTGTGGATCTTAAGTTGGATATTGGTGAAGTTGCCGGGAGAGCTTGCTTGAATCAGTTACAGATCTCAAGTGACTTTAAATCCGAACTCCGAAAGGCTCATCAAAACGAAGACGTGTTACCTAAGGTGTTGCCAGCTATCGACCAAGGGAAGCAGTGGGGAGTGTCATGGGATCAAGATGGATTATGAAGATTCAAGGGTAGGATCATTGTGTCGGATGTTGGGACCTTGTGGCAAGATATATTGAGAGAAGCGCACAAGAGCGGGTTTTCGATTCACCCTGAGAGTACTAATATGTACCACGATCTGAAGGCTATGTTCTGGTGGCCTGGTATGAAGAATGATGTGGCAGAATATGTCTCAAAGTTCCTAACATGACAAAAGGTGAAGATAGAGCATCAGAAACCGTCGGAAATACTACAGCCACTTGAGATTCCTCAGTGGAAGTGAGAAGGAATTCCAATGGATTTTGTGACCGGTTTATCGAGGACTACGTCGGGATTTGATACGATTTGGGTGATTGTGGATCGCTTAACCAAATTCGCTCATTTTCTTCCTACCCGAGTAAACTGTTCTATGGAGGAGTTGGCAAGATTATACATCAAAGAGATAGTAAGGTTGCACGGTATGCCATCAAGCATAGTGTCGGACCGAGATCCCCGATTCACATCAAGGTTTTAGGGAGCTTTCCAAAGAGCTTTCGGTACGAAGCTATGTCTCAGTACCGCATATCATTTGCAAACAGATGGACAGTTGGAAAGGACTATTCAGACATTGGAGGATATGCTCAGAGCGTGTGTATTAGATCAACCCGGAAGTTGGGACCGATACATGCCATTGGTTGAGTTTGCGTACAACAATAGCTTTCATGCGAGCATAGGGATGGCTCCGTATGAGGCTTTGTATGGACGGAAGTGCCAGTCTCCATTTTGTTGGTATGAATCTGGTGAAGCAAGTGTTTTGGATCCTGATTTGATAGCAGGGACTACTGAGAACATTAAGAATATTTGTGCAAGGATCCTAACTGCTCAGAGTCGACAGAAGAATTATGCGGATCAGAGAAGGAAACCGATAGAATTTGAAGTACGAGAACATGTATTCCTGAGGGTTACACCGATAACTGGGATTGGAAGAGCAATCAAAATCAAGAAGTTGAATCCAAGGTATATAGGGCCGTTTGAGATTCTAAGGCGATTCGGGCCGGTGGCGTATCAAGTTGATTTGCCACTTCATCCATCTAACTTGCATGATGTATTCCACATGTCACAACTCCGTAAATACACGTCGGATGCAGCTCATGTGTTGGAACCTGAGTCGATTGAGTTGAGGGAGAACTTAACTTTCCAAGTGACGCCAGTGAGAGTCGATGACACTAGTGTGAAGAAGCTGCGAGGAAAGGAAGTTTTAATGGTTAAAGTTGCTTGGGAGCGGGCAGGAGTTGAGGAGCATACTTGGGAGTTGGAGTCCGAGATGCGAAAGGATTACCCCGAGCTTTTCTCAGGTAATTCAAATTTTTAGGGCAAAATTCCTTATTTGGTGGGGAGAATGTAAGAACCCTAACTAATCAATTGGTTAATTAAGTAATTAATTTTCCAAATTAGATTTCAAAAAGATAGAGTGAGAATTTGAGGATTCAAATATGATTTTTGGACTCATTAGGTTTTTCTGAGTCAAAAAATGTGCTTTCTGCGAAAAACTGTGAAAAACTACGAACTGGTAGTTGAACCGGTTCAAGTCTGCTTGGGCCCAAGACCAATATATAAGTCCATTTAAGTGGCCATTTCAGCCACTTAAACACCACACAAGCAGCAGCAACGTGAAAAGAGAGAAGAGAGGTAGGGTTCCAAAAATTCACTGTTCATCATCTTCTTCTTGGAGCCATATCTCACTCTCCAGAGCTCCGATTCGCATGCCGTTAGTTGCCACACGAAGCTCTTGTCGAGCTCTTCAATTTCATCTGAACAAAGTGGTAAGGAACTTACAATTTCTTGCCCAGTTCTTCCTTCTATAACAGATTCGATTTTTGGCTATGGTGAATGAGTGGTTCTTGTGATTTTGATTAATTAGGTACAATCTAGCACTGGATACTTAGTGGGTTTTATCTCAATCAACTTTGGGTAAGGTGAGCAAATCAACTCTCTTGTGGTTTTGTGGATTTGGTGAACCCTAAGTTGAATTATTGTAAATTATGTATTATAGCTTGCAGTTGTGAATTATTGGATATTGTTGGAGCTTGTTGGTGTTAGTTGGAGTGGAATTGGAGGCTTGCTTGTGGTTGAAAGCTTGCTTGTACTCAATTTGGGGTTTTGGTGCATATTGGGAATCGGCCAAGGTACGGTTTCGGTTTCCTCTATTTAGTATATATATAATATTCATGGACAGTTAGGCTAGTGACCCATAGGATAGGTTCAAATTGAAATGGTTGTTGAGTTGTTGAATGATGGTATGTGATGATTTATGATGAATTGATGATTGTTGAGTTTGGTTATGGTGATTGATAATGATATGATGAGGATGAATGATTTGTAATGTTGAGAAGTGGATTGTATTGATATATGTGATGTTAATGTTGATAATTTGGTAGTGTAGTTGGGAAAATGTTAATGAAGGTTGATTATAATGTGATATATTCATGTTGAGGTTGTGGATGATGAAAGGTAAAGGAAAATGTGGTAAGCTTGATGCAATATGACAAAAAGGGGTGATTGTGATGAGAAATGAAGTTTGGAATGGTTTGGTATGGGTTTGGTTGTGTTTTGTAAGAAATTGTGGAAATTGGGTAAATGTTGATTTTTGGTAAACTTTGTCTGATCATAACTTATGCCTCAGTTTTCAAAATTGGTTGAAATTTGTTAAAAATTAAAGCTTATTGAAAACTCTTCAAATCGATATAAAGTTTGCAAAATTTGGATTTTTGTAGAGGAAGTTATGATCATTCAAAAATTGGTGTTGAAATATGAAATTATGCAAAGTTACAGAATTTTATAATTTCTGGTATGTACGCATGCACAGCTTTGTGCACACGGACAATCCTGCAAAATTTTAAACATGTGCGCACGCACAGACCGGTGCGTACGCACAGGCAGGGAAGGGCTTTCTGTTTGCAGCGCTAGCACAGCTTGTGCGCGTACACACCAATAGGAATTTACAACCTGTGCGCGCGCACAGCCTTGTGCGCACGCACAAGTTGGGAAGGGAGTCTGTTGAGGGTGCTAGCACACCCTGTGCGAGTGAACAGACCTTGTAAAATTTGGTACCTGGTGATGAGCGGATATTTTATACGCTTTTTGGGGTTAATTTCATATAGTTTTTAGTATGTTTTAGTTAGTTTTTAGTTTATTTTTATTAGTTTCTAGGCAAAATTCATATTTCTGGACTTTACTATGAGTTTGTGTGTTTTTCTGTAATTTTAGGTATTTTCTGGCTGAAATTGAGGGAGCTGAGCAAAAATCTGATTCAGGCTGAAAAAGGACTGCTGATGCTGTTGGATTCTGACCTCTCTGCACTCGGAATGGAATTTCTGGAGCTACAAGAGTCTAAATGGAGCGCTTCCAATTGCGTTGGAAAGTAGACATCCAGGGCTTTCCAACAATATATAATAGTTCATACTTTGCTCAAGGATAGACGACGTAAACTGGCGTTCAACGCCAGTTCCATGTTGCAGTCTGGCGTCCAGCGCCAGAAACAAGTTACAAGTTGGAGTTCAACGCCAGAAACAGGTTACAACCTGGCGTTGAACGCCCAAAATAGCCCATGCACGTGAGAAGCTTAAGTCTCAGCCCCAGCACACACCAAGTGGGCCACGGAAGTGAATTTCTGCACCATCTATCATAGTTTACTCATTTTCTGTAAACCTAGGTTACTAGTTTAGTATTTAAACAACTTTTAGAGATTTATTTTGGGGATCATGACATTTTAGATCTGAACTTTGTACCTTTTAACGGCATGAGTCTCTAAACTCCATTATTGGGGGTGAGGAGCTCTGCTGTGTCTCGATGAATTAATGCAAGTATTTCTGTTTTCCATTCAAACATGTGTGTTCCTATCTAAGATATCCATTCGCACTTCAATATGAATGTGATGAACGTGACAATCATCATCATTCCTCCACGAACGCGTGCCTGACAACCACTTACGTTCCACCGTAGAATGAATGAATATCTCTTAGATCTCTTAATCGGAATCTTCGTGGCATAAGCTAGATTGATGGCAGCATTCAAGAGAATTCGGAAAGTCTAAACCTTGTCTGTGGTATTCCGAGTAGGATTCGGGGATTGAATGACTGTGACGAGCTTCAAACTCGCGAATGCTGGGCGTAGTGACAGACGCAAAAGGATAGTAAATCCTATTCCGGTACGATTGAGAACCTGCAGATGATTAGCCGTGCGGTGACAGCGCACCAGGACCCTTTTCACTGGAAGGATGGATGGTAGCCATTGACAACGGTGATCCACCAACACACAGCTTGCCATAGGAGGACGTGCGTGTGTGAATCAGATACAGAGGAAAGCAGAATTTTAGAAGACAAAGCATCTCCAAAACTCCAACATATTCTCCATCATTGCATACAAGTATAATTTGTGTTCTGCCCTTTTATTCCTTGCAATCAAATTTGATAAGTGAATTATTTTATTGTCTTCCTGACTAAGAGTTACAAGATAACCATAGATTTCTTCAAGCCAATAATCTCTGTGGGATCGACCCTTACTCACGTAAGGTATTACTTGGACGACCCAGTACACTTGCTGGTTAGTTGTGCGAATTTGTGAAGAATTGTGATTTCCAATTTCGTGCACCAAGTTTTTGGTGCCGTTGCCGGGGATTGTTTAAGTTTGGACAACTGACGGTTTATTTTGTTGCTTAGATTAGGAAAAATTTTTCTTTTTGGTTTAGAGTCTTTTATTATTTATACATTGTTAAAACACTTTAAATTTATAGCTCAATTAGCTAGAGCGTGGTGCTTATGTTCTTGGTAATTGGCTATCCTATTTTTAAAATCTTTTTCAAAAATAATTTTTCTTTGAATAAATCTTGTGCCAAACTTTAAGTTTGGTGTTTTCTTGTTGATTTTTCTTTGTTTTTTGAAAATTTTAGTTTGGTTTTCTAAAAATTTTAATTTTGGTGTTCTTTCTTCATGTTCTTGTGTTCTTGTGAGTCTTCAAAGTGTTCTTGAGTTCTTCTTGTGTCTTGATCTTAAAATTTTTAAGTTTGGTGTTCCTTGGTGTTTTCCCTCCAAAATTTTCGAAAACAAGGAGCATTAGATCTAAAAATTTTAAATCTTGTGCTATCTTATTGTTTTTCTCTTTCCTCTTTAAATTCAAAAATATCTTTTCTCTCTATTTTAAAGCTTTTTTTTTTCGAAAATCAATTTTAAAATCTAGAATTTTTTTTTCTTTCGAAATTTAAAACCCTTTTCAAACCATATCTTTTTCAAAACTTCCTAACCACTTTCCCTCTCCTCATTTTTTCGAAAATCTTCACCCTTTTTTATTTATTTTAATTTATTTTGTTTTCGAAATAAATAAATAAATAAATAATTAAAAATATTTTTCTTCTATTTTACATCATCTCCCTTTCTCCATCATGGACCTAAGCGGAAATGAACAATCCAGGAGGACTCTGGGGTCATATGCTAACCCCTCTACTGCTTCATATGGGAGCAGTATCTGCATACCCTCCGTTGGAGTCAGTAGCTTTGAGTTGAATCCTCAGCTCATTATCATGGTGCAGCAAAGTTGCCAGTATTCCGGTCTTCCACAGGAAGAACCTACAGAGTTTCTGACACAGTTTTTACAGATTGCTGACACAGTACATGATAAGGAAGTAGATCAGGATGTCTACAGATTATTACTGTTTCCATTTGCTGTAAAAGACCAAGCTAAGAGGTGGTTAAATAACCAACCTAAGGCCAGCATAAGGACATGGAAACAGCTGACAAAAAAATTCCTGAATCAATACTTTCCTCCAAAACGGATGACACAGCTAAGGCTGGACATCCAAGGCTTTAAACAAGGAGATAATGAATCTCTTTATGATGCCTGGGAGAGATACAGAGAGATGCTATGAAAATGCCCCTCTGAAATGTTTTCAGAGTGGGTTCAGTTAGACATCTTCTATTATGGGCTTGCAGAAAGAGCTCAGATGTCTCTAGATTACTCAGCTGGTGGATCTATCCACATGAGAAAGACAATTGAAGAAGCTCAAGAGCTCATTGACACAGTTGCCAGAAATCAGCATCTGTACCTAAGCAGTGACCCTTCCATGAAAGAAGAGGTTAAAACAGTAACTGCTGAACTCAGTCCTGTAAAACAAGCTGCTGAATTCAATCAGCAATTGGACTTTCTAACAAAGCAGTTAGCCGAATTCAAGGACAAACTACAAAAGACAAGGATGGCTAATATAAATATGAAAGAACAATTGAAGCAAACAAAGCAGCAGCTGTCAAAACAAATAACAGAAGAATGCCAAGCAGTTCAATTAAGAAGTGGGAAGACGTTAAATACCCCACCTCAAGGCAGCAAGAAGCCAAGAAATGAGCAAACCACCCAAAATCCACCTGAGGACAGTAAGAGTCCCAGAAAAAAATAATTCTGGCGCTAAAACGCCAGAAATTGGGTGGAAGGCTGGCGCTGAACGCCCAGACCATGCTCAGGACTGGCGTTCAACGCCAGAAACAAGCAAGGATCTGGCGTTGAATGCCCAAAAGAAGCACAGTTCTGGCGTTCAGACGCCAGGAACAGATGAGGAGCTGGCGTCTAACGTCACTTCAGCTTCTAACTCTGGCACTCAATTGCCAGTGAGGGATCAGACACACACAAGTGCTGATGACAACCCATCTAAAAAGGCTTCTTCAACCACTTCTGTAGGAAATAAACTTACAGCAACTAAGGTTGAGGAATATAAAGCCAAGATACCTTATCCTCAAAAACTCCGCCAAGAGGAGCAGGATAAGCAATTTGCTCGCTTTGCAGATTATCTCAGGACTCTTGAAATAAAGATTCCATTTGCAGAGGCACTTGAGCAAATACCTTCTTATGCCAAGTTCATGAAAGAGATCTTGAGTCATAAGAAGGATTGGAGAGAAGCTGAAAGAGTTCTCATCACTGAAGAATGCAGTGCAGACATTCTGAAAAGCTTTCCTGAAAAGCTTAAAGACCCTGGGAGTTTTCTGATACCATGCACATTAGAAGGTAATTGCACCAAGACAGCTTTATGTGATCTTGGGGCAAGCATCAACCTAATACCTGCATCCACTATCAGAAAGCTTGGTTTAACTGAAGAAGTTAAACTAACCCGGATATGTCTCCAACTTGTTGATGGCTCCATTAAATACCCATCAGGCGTGATTGAAGACATGATTGTCAGAGTTGGGCCATTCGCCTTTCCCACTGACTTTGTAGTGCTGGAAATGGAGGAGCACAAGAGTGCTACTCTCATTCTAGGAAGACCCTTCCTAGCAACTGGACGAACTCTCATTGATGTCCAACAGGGGGAAATAACCCTGAGAGTCAATGAAGATGAGTTTAAGTTGAATGCTGTCAAAGCCATGCAGCATCCAGACACATCAAAAGACTGCATGAAAGTTGATCTTATTGACTCTTTGGTAGAAGAGATCAACATGGCTGAGAGTCTTGAATCAGAGTTGGAAGACATCTTTAAAGATGTTCAGCCTGATTTGGAGGATTCAGAGGAAATGAAAGAGCCTCTGAAATTTCCTCTGGAAGAGGAAAAACCTCTTAAACCCGAGCTCAAACCATTACCACCATCCCTGAAATATGCATTTCTAGGAGAAGGTGACACTTTTCCAGTGATCATAAGCTCTGCTTTAAATCCACAGGAAGAGGAAGCACTGATTCAAGTGCTAAGGACACACAAGACAGCTCTTGGGTGGTCCATAGGTGACCTTAAGGGCATAAGCCCAGCTAGATGCATGCACAAAATCTTATTGGAGGATAATGCTAAACCAGTGGTTCAACCACAAAGGCGGCTAAATCCAGCCATGAAGGAAGTGATGCAGAAAGAGGTGACCAAATTACTGGAGGCTGGGATTATTTATCCTATTTCTGATAGTCCCTGGGTGAGCCCTGTTCAAGTTGTCCCCAAAAAGGGAGGCATGACAATGGTTCATAATGAAAAGAATGAACTGGTTCCTACAAGAACAGTTACAGGGTGGCGCATGTGTATTGACTACAGAAGGCTCAATACAGCCACCAGAAAGGATCATTTTCCTTTACCATTCATAGACCAGATGCTAGAAAGATTGGCAGGTCATGATTATTACTGCTTTTTGGATGGCTACTCAGGCTATAACCAGATTGCAGTAGATCCCCAAGATCAAGAGAAAACAGCATTCACATGTCCATCTGGAGTGTTTGCTTATAGAAGGATGCCGTTTGGGCTGTGTAATACGCATGCAACCTTCCAGAGATGCATGCTCTCTATTTTCTCTGATATGGTAGAAAAATTTCTGGAAGTCTTCATGGATGACTTCTCAATATATGGAAACTCATTCAGCTCCTGTCTTGATCACCTGAAACTAGTTCTGAAAAGATGCCAAGAGACCAACCTGGTTTTAAACTGGGAAAAATGTCACTTTATGGTGACTGAAGGGATTGTCCTTGGGCATAAAATTTCAAACAAGGGAATAGAGGTGGATCAAGCAAAAATAGAGGTAATTGAAAAATTACCACCACCTGCTAATGTTAAGGCAATCAGAAGCTTTCTGGGGCATGCAGGATTCTATAGGAGGTTTATAAAGGATTTTTCAAAAATCGCAAAACCTCTGAGCAATCTGCTAGCTGCTGACACGCCATTTGTGTTTGACACAGAGTGTCTGCAGGCGTTTGAAATGCTGAAAGCCAAGCTGGTCACAGCACCAGTTATTTCTGCACCAGATTGGACATTACCATTTGAGCTAATGTGTGATGCCAGTGATCACGCCATTGGTGCAGTATTGGGACAGAGGCATGACAAGCTTCTGCATGTCATTTATTATGCCAGCCGCATTTTAAATGATGCCCAGAAAAATTACACAACCACAGAAAAAGAATTGCTTGCAGTGGTTTATGCCATTGACAAGTTTAGATCATACTTAGTAGGATCAAAGGTGATTGTGTATACTGACCATGCTGCTCTTAAATATCTACTCACAAAGCAGGATTCAAAACCCAGGCTCATAAAATGGGTGTTGCTTCTGCAAGAGTTTGATATAGAAATAAGAGACAGAAAAGAGACAGAGAACCAAGTGGCTGATCATCTGTCCCGGATAGAGCCAATAGAAGGGACGTCCCTCCCCTCTCTTGAGATCTCTGAGACTTTCCTGGATGAGCATTTGTTTGCCATTCAGGAAATACCATGGTTTGCAGACATTGCAAACTATAAGGCTGCAAGGTTCATACCTAAAGAGTACAACAGGCAACAAAAGAAAAAATTAATCACTGATGCAAAGTACTACTTGTGGGATGAACCCTATCTCTTCAAGAGATGTGCAGACGGAATAATTCGTAGGTGTGTGCCTAGAGAAGAAGCACAGAGGATCCTATGGCATTGCCATGGATCACAATATGGAGGCCATTTCGGAGGTGAGCGAACAGCCACCAAGGTCCTCCAATGTGGCTTCTATTGGCCCACACTCTATAGAGATTCCCGAGAGTTTGTACGTAACTGTGACAGTTGCCAAAGAGCTGGTAATCTGCCTCATGGTTACGCCATGCCTCAACAAGAAATCTTGGAGATTGAGTTGTTTGACGTATGGGAAATTGACTTCATGGGACCTTTCCCACCATCATACTCAAACACTTATATTCTGATGGCAGTTGACTACGTATCAAAATGGGTAGAGGCCGTTGCCACACCCACCAATGATACTAAAACGTGCTGAAGTTCCTCCAGAAATATATCTTCAGCAGGTTTGGGGTCCCTAGAGTACTAATCAGTGATGGGGGCACTCACTTCTGCAACAAATAGCTTTACTCTGCCATGGTCCGGTATGGGATTCGCCACAAGGTGGCAACCCCATATCATCCACAAACTAATGGGCAAGCTGAAGTCTCTAACAGAGAGCTAAAAAGAATCCTAGAACGGACTGTAAATACCCGTAGAAAGGATTGGGCAAGAAGCTTGGATGATGCTCTGTGGGCATACAGAACAGCATTCAAGACTCCTATAGGGACCTCTCCATACCAACTTGTATATGGTAAGGCATGTCACCTGCCCGTGGAACTGGAACATAAAGCTTACTGGGCAACCAGATTCCTGAACTTTGATGCCAAATTAGCTGGAGAAAAAAGATTTCTTCAGCTAAATGAGCTAGAGGAATTCAGATTCACTGCTTTCGAAAATACCAAGCTTTATAAAGAGAAATAAAAAAAGTGGCATGACAGAAAGTTGTCATCTAGAATCTTTGAACCAGGACAGAAGGTTCTGTTGTTTAACTCTAGACTCAGGCTATTCTCCGGGAAACTGAAATCCCGGTGGAGGGGACCATATGTGATTACAAGTGTATCACCATATGGTTATGTGGAACTTCAAGATATTGATTCTGATAAGAAGTTCATTGTTAATGGACAGAGAATCAAGCACTATCTTGAAGGCAATATTGAGCAAGAGTGCTTAAGGCTGAAGCTAAATTAAAAGCTCAGCAAGGTCCAGCTAAAGACAATAAAGAAGCGCTTGCTGGGAGGCAACCTAGCCATGGGGCATCACTTCCTCTAAGCATTTTACCCTATTCTTGATTTTAATTGTTCATATAAAGTTCATTGATACTAAGGTAAAGAGTCAATTACATAAGTTCACAGGATTACAGAAGGAATCTGCACACAAAACAGAGAAAAAGAGCTCACTGGCAAGAAAACGCCAGTAAGAGTCTGTTTTGGGCGTTCAACGCCCAAAAGAAGCATCCACTGGGCGTTGAACGCCAGTAAGGATAGCCATTTGGGCGTTAAACGCCAGAAAGAAGCATCTTCTGGGCGTTTAACGCCAGATTTACAGCGTCCTGGGCGTTCAGAAAAACGCCCAGTGACAAAGGAGTTCCTGGCGTTCAACGCCAGAAAGAAGCAACAGCTGGGCGTTGAACGCCCAGGAGAGGCAGCATTTGGGCGTTGAACGCCCAAAACATGCAGCGTTTGGGCGTTCAAACGCCAGGATAGTAGGGAGGAGGTGAATTCGTTTTTACTTCATATTTTTCATTCTAATTTTAATTTTCATGTTTCAATTCATGATATCTTGTATAAACATGTTAAGAACCCTGATTTCTAAAATCCCTAATTTCTAAAAACCCTACCTTAAAAATATCAAATGTATCTTAATCCATAAACACAAATTCTTCTTTTCAATCCAATTCAACTCTTTTTCAAATTTTCAAAACAAATCTATATCTTTTCATTCTAAAATCTTTTTAACTAATCAATATCTTTTTCAAATCTCCACATTATCTTTTTTAAAATCCAAATTTATCTTTTTCAAATATCCTTCGTATCTTTTTAATCTTAAATCACATCTTTTCATATCATACTTTTTAAATCATATATTCTATCTTATCTTTTTTAATATTTTCGAAAATCCCACCCCCTCCCTTTTAAAAACACATTCGGCCTCCCTCCTCAAATCCACCATTCGACACTAGCTCTCCTTCTATCCCTCTCCTTTCTTTTATTTTGCTTGAGGACAAGCAAACCTCTAAGTTTGGTGTGTTTATCTGTGATCACTAAACCATACCCACTAAGATCATGGCTCCTAAAGGAAAACAACCCACTCCAAGAGGCAAGAAAGAGAGTGTTCCAAAACCACTTTGGAATCAAGGGAAGTTCTTAACTAAAGAATATTCAGACCATTGTTACAAAATAATGGGTCTAAGATCAGTAATCCTGGAAGTTAGATTTGATCTGAAAGAAGACGAATATCCGGAGATCCAGGAGCAAATTCGAATCAGGAACTGGGAGATCTTAGCTAATCCTGAAATGAAAGTGGGAAGGAATATGGTCCAGGAGTTCTATGCTAATATGTGGCAAACAGACAGGCAAAGACTATCTGGATCTGCTCTCTATGACTATCGGACCTTGGTCAGAGGAAAGATTGTTCATACCCACCCTGACAAGATCAGGGAGATCTTAAAGCTACCTCAGCTGAAAGATGATCCAGACTCCTTCAATAGGAGAATGATGAGAACAGACAAGGGCCTGGAAAAGATTCTAGAGGATATATGTATCCCTGGAGCCAGGTGGACCACCAACACGAAGGGTGTCCCAAATCAACTCAAAAGAGAAGATCTCAAACCAGTCGCCAGAGGATGGCTGCACTTCATTGGGCATTCTCTGCTGCCCACTAGCAACCGTTCTGAAGTCACTATTAGAAGAGCAGTGATGATCCATTGCATCATGATGGGAACAGAAGTGGAAGTCCATCAATTGATTTCAACTGAATTTTACAAAATTGCAAACAAAAATTCCAAAGATGCCAGGTTGGCTTATCCAAGCTTGATTTCTATGCTCTGCAAGGACGCTGGAGTAAGGATGGGAATAACTGAGTATATCTCAGTTGAGCGGCCAATCACCAAAGCATCAATGGAAAAACAACAAGCACAGGATGACCCCATCAAGAAGAGAACACAGGAAATTCTCCCAGAAATCCCTCAATCTGAATACTGGGAGTATCTTGAAACATCTATCACCAAGATACAAGAAGCTATGGAACAAATAAAGAAAGAACAGAAGGAACAAAGTAGCATTCTTTGCTATTTGCTTAAAGAGCAGAAGGAGCAAGGGCGTGATTTAAGGGAATTGAAGCACCAGAAATTATCTCTTGAAGGACCAAGCACCCCGCAGATTAGAGGAATATCCACTTCCCAGAACAAAGGTTGTTAAATTCCAATTTTTGCTTTAACTCTGTGATAGTTGTCATTATAGGAGTTTACCTTAGAAAGTAGATATAAGTAGTAGTAATTAGCATACCTATTTTGATCTTATTTTCAATTAAGTTATAATTTATTTTTCTCATCATCAGCAAACATGAATAAAATAGTAGATCTTTAGAATAAGAGGCAATAAATTTCGAGTTTTTAACAAGAAAAATTCTAATTATTTATATGTGGTGGCAATGCTTTCTGTCTCCTAAATGAATGCTTGAACAGTGCATATGTCTTTTGAATTTGATGTTTAAGACTGTTAAATATGTTGGCTCTTGAAAGAATGATGAACATGAGACATGTTATTGATAATCTGAAAAATCATAAAAATGATTCTTGAAGCAAGAAAAAGCAGTGAATACAAAAGCTTGCAGAAAAAAAATATAGAGAAAGAAAAAGAAAAAACAAGCAGAAAAAGCCAAAGCTCTTAAAACCAAAAGGCAAGAGCAAAAAGCCAATAGCCCTTAAAACCAAAAGGCAAGGGTAATAAAAAGGATCCAAGGCTTTGAGTATCAGTGGATAGGAGGGCCTAAAGGAATAAAATCCTGGCCTAAGCGGCTAAACCAAGCTGTCTCTAACCATGTGCTTGTGGCGTGAAGGTGTCAAGTGAAAACTTGAGACTGAGCGGTTAAAGTCAAGGTCCAAAGCAAAAAGAAGAGTGTGCTTAAGAACTCTGGAAACCTCTAATTGGGGACTTTAGCAAAGCTGAGTCACAATCTGAAAAGGTTCACCCAATTATGTGTTTGTGGCATTTATGTATCCGGTGGTAATACTGGAAAACAAAGTGCTTAGGGCCACGGCCAAGACTCATAAAGTAGCTGTGTTCAAGAATCATCATACTGAAATAGGAGAATCAATAACACTATCTGAATTCTAAGTTCCTATAGATGCCAATCACTCTGAGCTTCAATGGATAAAGTGAGGTGCCAAAACTGTTCGGAAGCAAAAAGCTACTAGTCCCGCTCATCTAATTAGACTCTGAGCTTCACTCAAAAACTCTGAGATATTATTGCTTCTTGACTTATTAGTAGTCTATTTTATTTATTTAATTGCTTGGGGACAAGCAACAGTTTAAGTTTGGTGTTGTGATGAGCGGATATTTTATACGCTTTTTGGGGATAATTTCATATAGTTTTTAGTATATTTTAGTTAGTTTTTAGTTTATTTTCATTAGTTTCTAGGCAAAATTCATATTTCTGGACTTTACTATGAGTTTGTGTGTTTTTCTGTAATTTCATGTATTTTCTGGCTGAAATTGAGGGAGCTGAGCAAAAATCTGATTCAGGCTGAAAAAGGACTGCTGATGATGTTGGATTCTAACCTCTCTGCACTCAGAATGGAATTTCTGGAGCTACAGGATTCCAAATGGCGCACTTCCAATTGCGTTGGAACGTAGACATCCAGGGCTTTCCAGAAATATATAATAGTCCATACTTTGCTCAAGGATAGATGACGCAAACTGGCGTTCAACGCCAGTTCCATGTTGCAGTCTGGCGTCCAGCGCCAGAAATAAGTTACAAGTTGGAGTTCAAGATGCTTGAGTTCGGCTTCGCTACAAGAAGGACCGAAGTCAAGGACTCGACCTCAACAAAGAAGATCGAGCTCAAGCAGGGGAACTGTTCATACCCTGGGTCGAGATATCCGACCTGGGGTGATCGACGATAAAGCGACCGACCTCTTTAGGTCAAGCGGACCGACTTCTTTACGAAGAACTCGGCCAAATCGACAGGAAAGCCCAAAAAGGGCCCAATTCAAGGAATACGACCCAAATCCAAAGGTCGTTCAAGCCTACAGAGAGAAGGGCGGTTCCGTTGAAGATACGCTGACCTCAACCCAAAAGATAAAGATAAGATAAGATAACTAACTTATCTTATGCAAAGGTCACATCTCACCATTATAAATACACTGGAACACCCAGGTATAACTCATACTCTGATTCTACATAACACCTGTTTAATACCCATGCTAACTTAAGCATCAGAGTCTCTTGCAGGTACCCCCACCCTCTGGTGACGAAGGATCAGCAGTACAACCAGTCCAACAAGTCGGACACGACATCTCCGGTCGTCTCCTACTAGCCGGACATGTCGGTACCGATCCGTACAGAGGATCTCAACCGAGATCGACCTCCAGTTTCAGGAAACCCTCGGAACAGATACCAAGTAGGGCTGAGGGAAGATATCATGCGCGTTGTGGCTCCAACTGAGATTAAAAGATTCTCGGAATTGGTGAACGAGGCAAGATTCGTGGAGGACTACATTGAGAAGATGACTTTGACGAGAGATAATCACGGGGGTATCAGTAGCAGAGGTCGTGGAAAGCATTTTCCACCAAGAGGCTGGATCTTAAAAAGGGATGGACATACCAATCGGCATCGTCAAGGTCGACAAAACTTCAGAAGAAACAACAAGGCCCAATCTCACCTGGCAAAAGGAGATGGTCGATGCTATACTTGTGGGAAGCCTGGACATATATCCAAGTATTTTCACCACGGGAGGAATCGAGATAAGGGTCAGAATCAACAGTCAGGCCGTGTGCTTACCTTGCGTGCACGTGGTATAACAGGGTCGGATTCACCAACAAGAGATAAGCGTATGCTTTGAAGTATTCTGTATTGTCTAGATCTGGGGTAGCTTAGTTCAATCCTTTGGAAAAATCGTCGTTAGGATTGTAAGAGCTTAGATTTTTTGTTAGAGGGACCAATAGGGAAGGAGGCTTGGATGCATGTAGCTGAGTAACTCGGATTCTTAATGATGATAAATTGAGTGGACGTGCTAGAATGGGTATCGGGAATCACTAGAAATCTTGTTGGCTCCCAGTAGGGATGAAGGGTGCGATTCAGCACTAGCGGCAATGAAAGTACCAACTGATACTTTTGCGGTTTTAAGGTTTAAAATGATTTCCAAGTCTGGTTTGAAACTTTGGTTTAAATGAATTCAGTTTTAAAAGTTGGTCGGAACTCTTGATTTAAGAGATATAGTTTAAAAGAAAAGTGAGTTCTCTGATTTTGTTCAATGGTGAAAATGGTTTCCAAATTATCATAATTGAAAGGGATTTAATTTGAAAAGTTTTTATTTAAGAAAATCATGTTTTGAAGTAATCAACTTCTGAGTAAATGATTTTGACTCCTTTGAGAAAGCTCAACTGTGAACTGGTTTAGAATAAAATGTTTTGAATATTTTGGAAAAATGTTACAAAAATCGATAATTGTTTTAAGGAAAATTTCAGAATTCTTGATGACGATAATCAGAGTGACACAGCGGAATGCGAGAGGGAATGTCGACACGGGAGACACCACTTGTAAGGAGTGAGGTTTAGCGTCTTTTCTGATCATAAGAGTCTCAAGTATATCTTTGATCAGAAAGAGCTTAATATGCGTCAGAGGAGGTGGATGGAGTTGTTAAAGGATTATGATTTTGAACTGAGTTATCATCCTGGAAAGGCAAACGTGTTAGCAGATGCATTAAGTCGGAACTCTTTAACGATCGCTTAGATGAGAATCAAGGAGGAGGAGTTAGTGGGTAAGTTTGTGGATCTTAATTTGGATATTGGTGAAGTTGCCGGGAGAGCTTTCTTGAATCAGTTACAGATCTCAAGTGACTTTAAATCCGAACTCCGAAAGACTCATCAAAATGAAGACGTGTTACCTAAGGTGTTGCCAGCTATCAACCAAGGGAAGCAGTGGGGAGTGTCATGGGATCAAGATGGATTATGAAGATTCAAGGGTAGGATCATTGTATCGGATGTTGGGACCTTGTGGCAAGATATATTGAGATAAGCGCACAAGAGCGGGTTTTCGATTCACCCTGGGAGTACTAAGATGTACCACGATCTGAAGGCTATGTTCTGGTGGCCTGGTATGAAGAATGATGTGGCAGAATATGTCTCAAAGTTCCTAACATGACAAAAGGTGAAGATAGAGCATCAGAAACCGTCGGAAATACTACAGCCACTTGAGATTCCTCAGTGGAAGTGGGAAGGAATTCCAATGGATTTTGTGACCGGTTTATCGAGGACTACGTCGGAATTTGATATGATTTGGGTGATCGTGGATCACTTAACCAAATTCGCTCATTTTCTTCCTACCCGAGTAAACTGTTCTATGGAGGAGTTGGCAAGATTATACATCAAAGAGATAGTAAGGTTGCACGGTATGCCATCAAGCATAGTGTCGGACCGAGATCCCCGATTCACATCAAGGTTTTAGGGAGCTTTCCAAAGAGCTTTCGGTATAAAGCTATGTCTCAGTACCGCATATCATTCGCAAATGGATGGATAGTTGGAAAGGACTATTCAGACATTGGAGGATATGCTCAGAGCGTGTGTATTAGATCAACCCGGAAGTTGGGACCGATACATGCCATTGCTTGAGTTTGCGTACAACAACAGCTTTCATGCGAGCATAGGGATGGCTCCGTATGAGGCTTTGTATGGACGGAAGTGCCAGTCTCCACTGTGTTGGTATGAATCTGGTGAAGCAAGTGTTTTGGATCCTGATTTGATAGCAGGGACTACTGAGAACATTAAGAAGATTTGTGCAAGGATCCTAACTGCTCAGAGTCGACAGAAGAATTATGCAGATCAGAGAAGTAAACCGATAGAATTTGAAGTGGGAGAACATGTATTCCTGAGGGTTACACCGATAACTGGGATTGGAAGAGCAATCAAAATCAAGAAGTTGAATCCAAGGTATATAGGGCCGTTTGAGATTCTAAGGCGATTCGGGCTGGTGGCGTATCAAGTTGATTTGCCACCTCATCCATCTAACTTACATGACGTATTCCACATGTCACAACTCCGTAAATACACGTCGGATGCAGCTCATGTGTTGGAACCTGAGTTGATTGAGTTGAGGGAGAACTTAACTTTCCAAGTGACGCCAGTGAGAGCCGATGACACTAGTGTGAAGAAGTTGCGAGGAAAGGAAGTTTCAATGGTTAAAGTTGCTTGGGAGCGAGCAGGAGTTGAGGAGCATACTTGGGAGTTGGAGTCCGAGATGCGAAAGGATTACCCCGAGCTTTTCTCAGGTAATTCAAATTTTTAGGGCAAAATTCCTTATTTGGTGGGGAGAATGTAAGAACCATAACTAATCAATTGATTAATTAAGTAATTAATTGCCCAAATTAGATTTCGAAAAGATAGAGTGAGAATTTGAGGATTCAAATATGATTTTTGGACTCATTAGGTTTTTCTGAGTCAGAAAATGTGCCTTCTGCGAAAAACTGTGAAAAACTACGAACCGGTAGTTGAACCGGTTCAAGTCTGCTTGGTACCGCACAAGAAAAAGTGAAAACCGTCAAAAACCTTATAAAAATAATAGAAGTTGAAAATCGGGCATTAATTTTAAAGGTTTGGCCCGAAGTTGGCCAAACGGGTTAAAAATGCTAACGACTTGGACTGGGCCTAAGTTGGGTCCAAGACCAATATATAAGTCCATTTAAGTGGCCATTTCAGCCACTTAAACACCACACAAGCAGCAGCAACGTGAAAAGAGAGAAGAGAGGTAGGGTTCCAAAAATTCACTATTCATCATCTTCTTCTTGGAGCCATATCTCACTCTCCAGAGCTCCGATTTGCATGCCGTCAGTTGCCACACGAAGCTCTTGTCGAGCTCTTTAATTTCATCTGAACAAAGTGGTAAGGAACTTACAATTTCTTGCCCAGTTCTTCCTTCTATAACAGATTCGATTTTTGGCTATGGTGAATGAGTGGTTCTTGTGATTTTGATTAATTAGGTACAATCTAGCACTGGATACTTAGTGGGTTTTATCTCAATCAACTTTGGGTAAGGTGAGCAAATCAACTCTCTTGTGGTTTTGTGGATTTGATGAACCCTAAGTTGAATTATTGTAAATTATGTATTATAGCTTGCAGTTGTGAATTATTGGATATTATTGGAGCTTGTTGGTGTTAGTTGGAGTGGAATTGGAGGCTTGCTTGTGGTTGAAAGCTTGCTTGTACTCAATTTGGGGTTTTGGTGCATATTGGGAATCGGCCAAGGTATGGTTTCGGTTTCCTCTATTTAGTATATATATAATATTCATGGACACTTAGGCTAGTGACCCATAGGATAGGTTCAAATTGAAATGGTTGTTGAGTTGTTGAATGATGGTATGTGATGATTTATGATGAATTGATGATTGTTGAGTTTGGTTATGGTGATTGATAATGATATGATGAGGATGAATGATTTGTAATGTTGAGAAGTGGATTGTATTGATATATGTGATGTTAATGTTGATAATTTGGTAGTGTAGTTGGGAAAATGTTAATGAAGGTTGATTATAATGTGATATATTCATGTTGAGGTTGTGGATGATGAAAGGTGAAGGAAAATGTGGTAAGCTTGATGCAATATGACAAAAAGGGGTGATTGTGATGAGAAATGAAGTTTGGAATGGTTTGGTATGGGTTTGGTTGTGTTTTGTAAGAAATTGTGGAAATTGGGTAAATGTTGATTTTTGGTGAACTTGGTCTGATCATAACTTATGCCTCAGTTTTCAAAATTGGTTGAAATTTGTTTAAAATTAAAGCTTATTGAAAACTCTTCAAATCGATATAAAGTTTGCAAATTTGGATTTTTGTAGAGGAAGTTATGATCATTCAAAAATTGGTGTTGAAATATGAAATTATGCAAAGTTACAGGATTTTATGATTTCTGGTATGTGCGCACGCACAGCTTTGTGCGCACGGACAATCTTGCAACATTTTAAACCTGTGCGCATGCACAGACCGGTGCGTACGCACAGGCAGGGAAGGGCTTTCTGTTTGCAGCGCTAGCACAGCTTATGCGCGTACACACCAATAGGAATTTACAACCTGTGCGCGCGCACAGCCTTGTGCACACGCACAAGTTGGGAAGGGAGTCTGTTGAGGGTGCTAGCACACCCTGTGCGAGTGAACAGACCTTGTAAAATTTGGTACCTGGTGATGAGCGGATATTTTATACGCTTTTTGGGGTTAATTTCATATAGTTTTTAGTATGTTTTAGTTAGTTTTTAGTTTATTTTCATTAGTTTCTAGGCAAAATTCATATTTCTGGACTTTACTATGAGTTTGTGTGTTTTTCTATAATTTCAGGTATTTTCTGGCTGAAATTGAGGGAGCTGAGCAAAAATCTGATTCAGGCTGAAAAAGGACTGCTGATGCTGTTGGATTCTGACCTCTCTGCACTCGGAATAGAATTTCTAGAGCTACAGAAATCCAAATGACGCGCTTTTAATTGCGTTGGAAAGTAGACATCCAGGGCTTTCCAGTAATATATAATAGTCCATACTTTGCTCAAGGATAGATGACGTAAACTGGCGTTCAACGCCAGTTCCATGTTGCAGTCTGGCGTCCAGCGCCAGAAACAAGTTACAAGTTGGAGTTCAACGCCAGAAACAGGTTACAACCTGGCGTTGAACGCCCAAAACAGCCCATGCACGTGAGAAGCTTAAGTCTCAGCCCCAGCACACACCAAGTGGGCCCCAGAAATGGATTTCTGCACCATCTATCATAGTTTACTCATTTTCTGTAAACCTAGGTTACTAGTTTAGTATGTAAACAACTTTTAGAGATTTATTTTGGGGATCATGACATTTTAGATCTGAACTTTGTACCTTTTAACGGCATGAGTCTCTAAACTCCATTGTTGGGGGTGAGGAGCTCTGCTGTGTCTCGATGAATTAATGCAAGTATTTTTTTTTTCCATTCAAACATGTGTGTTCCTATCTAAGATATCCATTCGCACTTCAATATGAATGTGATGAACATGACAATCATCATCATTCCTCCACGAACGCGTGCCTGACAACCACTTACGTTCCACTGTAGAATGAATGAATATCTCTTAGATCTCTTAATCGGAATCTTCGTGGCATAAGCTAGATTGATGGCAGCATTCAAGAGAATCCAGAAAGTCTAAACCTTGTCTGTGGTATTCTGAGTAGGATTCGGGGATTGAATGACTGTGACGAGCTTCAAACTCGCGAGTGCTGGGCGTAGTGACAGATGCAAAAGGATAGTAAATCCTATTCCGGTACGATTGAGAACCTGCAGATGATTAGCCGTGCGGTGACAGCGCACCAGGACCCTTTTCACTGGAAGGATGGATGGTAGCCATTGACAACGGTGATCCACCAACACACAGCTTGCCATAGGAGGACGTGCGTGCGTGAATCAGAAACAGAGGAAAGCCGAATTTCAGAAGACAAAGCATCTCCAAAACTCCAACATATTCTCCATCATTGCATACAAGTATAATTTGTGTTCTGCCCTTTTATTCCTTGCAATCAAATTTGATAAGTGAATTATTTTATTGTCTTCCTAACTAAGAGTTACAAGATAACCATAGATTGCTTCAAGCCAATAATCTCCGTGGGATCGACCCTTACTCACGTAAGGTATTACTTGGACGACCCAGTGCACTTGCTGGTTAGTTGTGCGAATTTGTGAAGAATTGTGATTTCCAATTTCATGCACCACCTGGGCGTGCGCACGCATACCCCTGTGCGGACGCACACGCCCTATTTCTCAATTTAACTTTGTTTTCAACTATTTCACCTTCCCAACAAGATTGTAAGCTTCTATAACACCATTTTAAGACTTTTGGGCTTAATTTTGGGTATGAGAACATGGTAAATAATCTAAGGGTTTTAGTGGATGATTATTATGAAAAATCAGAAAATGGAGGCTTAGGTTTCGGGTGTAATGAGGATGGTTTGATGGTGTGTGAAGGTAGATTGATATGTGAAGGGAGAAATGATGAACTGTTGAGTTTGGAAACTGAAATATGAATTGACAGTGGTTGAGATGAGTCGAGGACTCTAAATGAGATGATGGATTCACGTTATACTAAAAATGTTTCTGAAAACCACTGAAGTATTTATTTTATATTGAGAATATGAGACGTTATGCACCCGGTAGGGATGGCGGTTGGATCCCGCCTATCGAGGTGGTGGCGGCGGCGTAACGACGGTGGTTCGTCCCGCTTGCGTTGAGATGTGAGGTATGAGGCAAGAGTATCCCACTCACATCCCTTCGGACCATCAAAGTGTGCAGGCACAAAACCCTGGACAGTGATCCGAGCACTATATCTCGGGGGTTCCCAATAATGATTCTGAAGGGCGACATCTCCATGGAGATGTGTCGGGTTGGCAGTTGAACCGACAATGTGATATCATAGCCAGTAGGGCAGACATTCATCATGTTCATTTTCTATCTACTTGTATGTTTTTTCGACTTATAATTGTATGCCTAATTGAATAACATGCCTAATTACTTACTTGAATTACTTGCCTTATATGCTTCTACTTGTGTTTTATTTGCATTGTAGTTATCTGTGTTTTCTACTGGGATTGAGGAGGATCGGAAGGCGGTGGCGATGGGATCGCATGGAGGATAGGTTGGTGAAGGCTGTGGGACAGCGGTGTTTGGTTAGAATAGAAATCCCTTAAGATAGAGTACCCTAATTAGTTATGTTAAGATTTATATGATTATGCTTTATTGTCTTAGTATACTTTAAGATTGAAATCTTGTGATGGATATGAAGTCTAGGATTGCCTTTGGCGTCCCGGGGTCTTATATCCTACATCACTGGGCACTGTTACCATACTGAGAACCTCCGGTTCTCATACCATATTCTGTTGTTGTTTTTTAGATGCAGGTCGCATCCCACCTCGGTGAGTTGCTCTGATGGTGACAGAAGTGGAGGATCATGATATCTTTTGGAGTCTTTTTGGTTTATTTTGTTTATACATCTCTCCTTTTGTATTTTGTTTTGCCTAGAGGCATATATTGAGAGAACAAAACATGTTTAAGCTGTTTGTACTGTCTGGTTCTGTATATTTGAATATGATTAGCCGGCTTAAACTCCGCGAGCCGCGGCTAGATTCCTATGATATTATATTATTATATTTTGATATATCTTATCAGTTTCTTGTGCTCTAAGTTAGTAGTTTCGTTAGTACATATTGCACTTAGTAAATCCTATTTTTGAGCTATATCCTTCATCGGCCTTCTAGATTATACTATTCTTTCTATATAAATATATATATATATATATATATATATATATATATATATATATATATATATATATATATATATATATATATATATATATATATATATTATGTATGAACTTAGAACTGTCGTAATCTCTGATTAACCTTATATATATATATATATATATATATATACATATATATATATATATATTATGTATGAGCTTAGAACTGTCGTAATCTCTGATTAACCTTTGCTTTACGACGTAAGGTAAAACTTAGACTAATTAGGGTATTACATTTAACTTACTCCTTTTTTTTCTTTTTTTATTTTTAACCTACTCCTTTGACTCTGTTATTTCAATTTTAAGCGGAAAAAATTTCAATTAACTACATTTATTTAGTTTTGTTTAATTTCAATATAATCTATAATATTCAGTCATGTATGTCTTTGGATGCATGCCATGAGTTAGTGCCAGTTTGTATGGTCTTTTTTAGCAAAAGCTTATTAAAAAAATATTTTATTAGATTTTAAATATATTTAGATACATCATTTAAAGTATTTTTATTAAAAAAATATTTACTTTTTTCTATAAGTTAATAATATCTTAATTTAAAAAAATAGAAGAAAAATAAAATTTTAATTTATCTTTTTAATAATAATAATAAATCTTTATTATTATTATTATTATTATTATTATTATTATTATTATTATTATTATTATTATTATTATTATTATTATTATTATTATTATTAATATTATTATTATTATTATTATTATCATATTTACATCGTTTTTTTCTCGCTAAACTTAAGTTTGCCTCAAATCCTAATTTTTTTTCTCCACATATGTACTTATATATTCCCTTCTTAGTTTTTGATAATCATCATTTAATTCTAAATTTTCTACCACATACATACTTAAACATCACCTCTGAATCCTAATATTCTATCGCCTATAGCACCACACTTTTAAAATTTATGTACACTTTTTTTGTTTATATTTGTTCCGGACCCAACGGCCCAATGATGGACAAGCCCTAAACCCGACTCGTCAGGGACCTGCATGGAAACCCGACTCATCCCGAGAAATCCGCTTGTATCATCTCTAGTTTAATATCGCAGAGCAGCGTATCGTTTCGATTTAAGGAACACCCGAGTCTTATAAAAAGAAAACCACGATTCCCTTAAGGTAGGCATGACAACCCTAACTTTCGACCTCATAAGCACTCTTTTGACTTTGGTATCAGAATGTAATTGCAAGTCTACCCCCATCCAATTCTCACCCAGTGTCCTAGAGTACTGCAGCAATTGCTCGTCTATCGTCTGGTTGCAGCTCGTCAAGTCAGGTCAGACTTGAACATATTTAATTTATTTAATTCTTTACTTTAAAATTATTTATTGTGAACTTCTGTTTCAAAAGTCAATATCTTTATTTTTGTTAACATAACTTGTTCACCCATAATTTATACATGTTATCTGGAATTAAATTATCATCGAATAATTAGATCTTGAACTTGCATGTAAGAAGTTCTTTTGAGGAGTATGTATGCGGAACGCGTAAAGAATATATAGAATAGGGACTTTGTAAATTGTTATTATAGTTGTGGTTTTGAGATATGTCGAAGACATGTCATTGAAGAGATGGTTGAAATCAAAGACCAGACAAAGACAAATCTTGAAACAAGCAAATATTTGGCAGGAACAATTATTTAGTTGTGAGTCGCATTTGTAATGTGTCAAATTGGTATTGGGTAAAAAGTTCTATAAATAAAGGATGTTGATGATTAGCAAGAAATTGAAAATTCTTCTCAAAAATGCACTTAGGCATGCTGACATCTCAAAGACTTTTTGTTTATGTTCTAAGTTTATTCTTTAACTAGCGTTCCTCTCATAAATTATTTTCTTGTTCTTTACATTTCTGTATTTCATTTTTTTTTGCACGATATGTTTCTTTCATTCATTAACTCTATTTAAACTATCTTTAAAATTTCCTAAAAGTTTAATCTATATGAAATACTTTAAAATTCTGAAAAATATTATTGATTGATTATTTATATGTATGTTATTGTTTATGTTCGGACTCACATGCATTTTTATGATTTTGTCGAATACTCCTTCTTCTTCTAAATGTTAATCTAAAAACTTTCATGTACTTCTTTGACTATTATTCACAAGAGAAGTTGGATTTTACTATCAAAATTAAATCCTAAATTATTTGATATCTGTTAAAATATGTTTGTTAATAAAAAATAAAAAACATGTAACACAATATATATATATATATTAATATTATTGAATAAATTTCAAAATTGAGACTTGAAGGGACACGATTTATTAAATAGGCGGCATGGTAAATAGCATAGGATAAAAAATTGAGAGATAAGTTGGATTGAAACATGAGATCAGCACAAGTAATATTTAAAATATATTGATTCTTTCTACTAGTGCATTTTGTTGAGGGGTTTCATCACAACTTCTTTGGTAAATTACTCCTTTAAAAGAGAAAAATTTTGATATAAGAAATTCGGGTCTATTATCTGAATGAATAGTTTTAACTTGGGTATTGAATTGTGTCTCTACTAACGCAATAAAATTCTTTACATGTTGTGACATTTTACTTTTTGATTTTAACAAAATAACCCAAGTAAAATGACTACAATCATAAAAAATAGTCAAGAAATATTTCTGATTATGTATAAAATTTTGGAAGAAAATACTTCATATATCAAGGTGTAATAATTCAAAAAAGATAATAGATTTATTGAAACTTTGAGGAAAAGAGATTTTTTTTGTTTTGATAAATGACATATATTAGAAACCTTTTCATGGGTCAAGAAAATAAAAGGTTTTTTTTTTTGTAAATTGCAAAGCCTATCTCCATAAAAATCTCCTAGATGAAAGTGCCATAAATTTGATTGCGTGATGGGTGTAAAGTGGACGAAGTTTATTAAGTAAGGTGGAGATAGTTTATTGTTGTGGAAGGCTTAATCAAGTATGTATAACCTCTCTCTCATTCTATTCAAACTAATCATCTTTTTGTTGTCTGGTGCCTATATTATACAAGAAAGATGGAAAAAAGTGAATTCACAGTAAAGGTTTGAGGTGAGCTTAGAAATAGAAATTAAATTAAAATAAAAGTGTGGTAAGTAAAGAATATTTATGAGAATAAAAGATTTAAAAAATTTGACTACATCCTTGTAGTATGCAATAACTTTGGAACCATTTGGCATATGAACAACAATGGAATTAATTTGTAAATAAGAAATAAAAAAGAAGTAATGTGATTAGTAGCACCATAATCAATGATCTAACTACCAGAAAAACAAGAATGTGATGATGAATTATTTAGAATGAAAAATGTATGAAGTGAACAAAGAAAATAAATACCCAAATTTGTGACAGGCAAAAGCTCAGTTTGAGAAAGAGAAGCATCATTAATATTATCCTTGCATTCATGATTATTAGTAGTGGCAAAAAAATAGATGCTTGAGAGACTTGGATGGGAATCCTATCACTTTGCATAATTGAACGTGTCTGAGAAGAAGGTGTGACTATGTTGTTCACAGAGGTAGAACCACGATATGGAGCAGTAGTGCGATCGTGATAGCGAGGTCGTCCGAGATGGTGCAGGTGGTTCGGAGGATAGTCGTGCTTCCTGTAGCACACTTCAATGGTGTGCCCGGCACGTCCGCAATAGGTGCACATTTTGGTGAAGTCGCTGCCATGTCCTAGTCCTGGGAGGAGCACTACGTCTACGACTAGAAAAAATGTCAGTATCAGTGGCGGCGAGGACACATGGCTTGTCGATGATGCCGATGGTGATCTGCAACTGGTGTTCATGTTGGATAACCATCGCAAAGATTCAATTAACATAAGGAAGGGAATAAGGAGAAGAAGCTGTGATCGAATGACTGAGAAGTGTTCATCTAGCCCTTTGAGAAAGCATATGATGAAGTTATGGGATCTTTGAGTCTTGGCTAGACAGGTGTAGGCCGGAAGGGGGTGAGAGTTGTCGAGCTCCTCCCCCAAGGTTTTTATAGTCGTGTAGAACTCTGTCACTGAGAGAGTTCCTTATTTTAGTGCATAAATCTCCTCTTAAAGCCCTGCTATACGAAGAAGGTCGGCCTAGGTAAAACGTTTGAGGAAGTCAAGTCAAACTGATGAAGCTGTAGTGAGGTAAATCATACTTTGTGTGATAGAAGGAGACAAGGAATAAAACAACCATGAAAGCACCAAATTGTTACAATGCTTCCATGTAGAGAAGAGGGGATCTTGAGGTGAAACAAACAGGTATGACACTTGTAAGGAAGTCAAATTTGTTCTTTGAAATAATTGTCAAAAAAAAGTTCATAACCAAGAATGATAATTGCTTTTGATGAGTACAAGTGTGACTAAGATAGATGTTGGGTTCTCTTTAGGATGAATGTAGAAGGGGATAATAGGATTATTAGGATTTTGTGAGGATTCTTCCATGGTGACAGAGGTGGAAGAAGATGGAAAAGACTGATTGTTTGGATTAGTAGTTTTAGGGTACTAGCAGAGCTCTAAGAACTCTGATACCATAACAAAGTCTAGGCAATGACGGTATAAAGAGTTAAAGTAAATCTCATAGTGGTCTTTGAGATTCATGCGATTATCCAATTTGATCCTTGATATCCTAATTTCACTGTTATAGTCCCCCAGATACATCTCTGGGCATCACAATGGTCCATGAGCATCTTTCCAATGATGACTCAGCTGCCGCAGGACTGACGTGGCATCACCTTGCCACGTTGAAGTGTGCAATGACTAACTTAGCTGGCAATATTCCAATTTAGAACCAATTTAGTCTCTCCTTTTATATTTAACCCTAACTTCCTAAATCTTCAGAAAGTTACTTTCTTCTTCTTGTTCATCTTTTTCTTCTCATTCTTCTTTTTGTTGATCTTCATCATATCCATGATGGGTGGTGGAAGCACTGTAGCCGGAAGCTCTATCCATTCACCATCTAGTGGGTATTGGACGAAAATGCCAAGTAGGAGCAAAAAACCGGAGGTGCCAGAAATCAAAATGGTGCGGTTATGGATGTCGGCCAGTTATTAGATGATCTGGGACAAATTCAAATCCAAACAAACTATTTTTTTGTTGTCCCAATTATAATAGGAGTTATGATTATTACTTGTGTTGTTATCATTGTTCTTTCCTTACTATTCTTCTCTCGTTGTTCTTCCTTAAAACTTGAATATGTTACATCTTTGCTTGATTACAAACAAGTAAAAAAGATGGTGTGAACTTTTTGTGTGGGCAGATACTGGACATGATGAACCAATTGGAAAGCTAGAATCTTATAGAGACGACATGAAGCGAAGATGAACTTTGATTGGAAGCTTGGGAGGTTAGACGAAAATGTCTGAAATCAAAAATTGGTTGTTCAGTTGTTAGTGTTAGTTGTGTCAGTGTTGATGGTGATCCTGTATTGTAAATTATGTGTGAAAAGAGTTGGTGGTGGCTACCCTGTATTCATTGAATGAATAATGACTGGAAAAATGAAAATATGATTATGGAATAGAAAAATGATGATTGGTATTTGTTGATGGAATGAAAACCTGGTTAACTATGAACTTAATGTATTTGTGTTTGTTCATGAAATGAACTAAAAACAGTAGTATTCCGAGGGTTACCTGAAACTGAAGGTTGATCTCGGATGAGATCTGTTATTATGGTCGGAGTTGTCGTGTCCAACTTGTTTGGATATGGTGGTGCTGCTGATCCTTGATCACCGGAGGGAGTGGTACCTGCAAGAGACTTCGATGCTTAAGTTAGCACGTACTTTAGGCAGTTTTTGTGTAGAATCAGAGTATGAGTTATACCTGGGTGCTCCAGTGTATTTATAGTAGTGTGGGGTGTCCGATAAGATAAGTTAGTTATCTTATCTTATCTTTTAGGGGAACTGCCTTATCTTTCTAGGCTTTACCGCCTTTAGAATGGGCTGCGTTCCTTCATTTGGGCCTGATTGGG
This sequence comes from Arachis hypogaea, assembly GCF_003086295.3. Taxonomy (NCBI): domain Eukaryota; kingdom Viridiplantae; phylum Streptophyta; class Magnoliopsida; order Fabales; family Fabaceae; genus Arachis; species Arachis hypogaea. The sequence goes on from NC_092048.1 coordinate 125,404,705, forward strand.
CCTTTATGGTGATTTTGCCGAACTCTTTAAGGAGAGATCGGGGGTGACCCAACCTGAAGAGGTCGGTCGCTCTTGTCTTTAATAAGCCCGGGTCGCATAGCTCGATCCAGGGTATGAACAGTGCCCCTGCTCGAGTTCGATCTTTCCCTTGAGGTCGTGTCTTTAGACTTCGACCCCTTTGAGGAAGTCGTGCTCGAGCATTTTACCTTTAGTCGATCTCCTGTATAACTCCTGCTGGGTTTCCTTAAATGCGAAACGTTTTCTTTCTTTTTTATTTTTTAATTGCAGCGTGCGTTGTGCTTCCTTGGGAACGTGCGAGTGTTTAAAAGCTCATTAATTTTCCTTTTCCATTTCCCCTTTTCCCTCTTTTGCATTTCATTTTGAAATTTAAAGAATCATTTTTAGTTTCTTCTTTCCTTTCTCTTCGCTCTTTGCTTTGTTATTTGCTTGAAGTGCTTCGTTCGTCTTGTTTTCTCTGTTTCCCATTTGTTTTTCTCGGAAGCGATTGTTGGTGTGGATTTCATCGTTTGCTTCTTCCCTCGCGCTTGTTTCCTCTTCTTCCACAGGTTGGTATTTTCCTTCCTTTTCGATAGCCGTCTTTGATGCACGGAAAACTTGTCTCGTAACAAATTTCCCTTCGGCAAGTGTACCGAATTTGTCATCAAGTAAAAACTCACAATAGAGTGAGGTCGAATCCCACAGGGATTGATTGATCAAGCAACTTTAATTAGAGGAATGTTCTAGTTGAGCGAATCAGAATTTGAGTTGAGAATTGCAGAAAATTAAATGGCTGGAAAGTAAATAATAGAAAAGTAAATGCTAGAAATAAAAAGCTGAATGTAAGTGACGGAAAGTAAATTGCAGAATCTTAAATGGGAATGGGGTAATTGCTCATAAAAGTAAATGACAGAAATTAAAGAGAATGGGTAAGATCAGAAATAGGGAGTTCATTGGGCTCAGGAGATGTTGCATTCTCCGGATCAATTTCATTTTCATCTCTTCCTCAATCAATGCACTCATTGATCTCTTTGGCAATCTTAAGTGATCGAATTACAATTCCTTGTAATTCAATCTCTCAAATCTTGATCAATAGCCAATTCCTTGGTCAATTGCTCATGAGAAGAGATGAAGTATGGTCACTGATTATACCACATGCATTTCCCAAATCAAGTGTTGAGAGGATTATAGTCACATATCCATCCAAACCCAATTTGGTCCAGCATGAGAAAGCATTTCTAGCATGATCTCTTCATTCCTCTTTCAAGGTTCAGAAGAGATCCAAGTTTGAATAGCTTCTTTTCCAAGATAACTACCCAATTGGATGAAGATCGAAAGCTTTCAAGTAAAATCAAGAGAAAAGATAGAAGAAGAATAATGAAAACTAGTATTGATCCATCAAATTACAACAGAGCTCCCTAACCCAATGAAAGGGGTTTAGTTGTTCATAGCTCTGGAAAATGAAAACAAAGATGGAGAATACATGATGAAACTAGAAGTGCAGAGAAAGTAAAATACAGAGAGTAGTTCTATGCCAAGAGGCTCCCTATAATTTCCAACTCCTCAAAATAATTCAAAGCTACTCCTATATATACTACTCTTCTGATCTTCTAGTTGCATCTTCAAGTCTTGGGTATGGGCCTTTGGATCTTGAGTTTGAAGCAGTTATCTTCTTCATTGGGCTTGGCTTTACTTGCAGAGAGAAAGTGTGAAGTGGGCAGAGACTTTAGCTCAAGACGTTAGTGATGTTAACATTCAGTGAAAATATGGGTTCGAGAATGTTAGTGATAATCACCTTTTTCACTAACGTTCCTCACCCAAGTAAGAGCCACGTTATCTTCAACGTTAGTGGCACAAACATTTCCACTAACGTTGCCTCTTTGTCCTTCGCACACGTTATTGGGACTTGCCTTTCCCAATAACGTTGAGTAGTCTCCCCCTTTCCTACGTTAGAGTCCACGTTAACTTAGTTAACGTGGCTCTTTTAACGTAGGCTTGCCAACCTTCGAGAACGTTAGTGACACTTACCATTGTCACTAACATTCCAATGTGCCCCTATTTCTCACGTTAGAGTCCACGTTAACTAGGTTAACGTGGCTTCTAACGTGGCCATGCTAGCCATCTCCAACGTTAGTGACAAAGTTGAGTGTCACTAACGTTGGCTCATCATTCCCTTATCCATGTTAGCTTCCACGTTAACTAAGTTAACGTGGCTCATAGTGGCTTGTGTGGGCTCATTCCAACGTTAGTGACAATGTTGGGTGTCACTAACGTTGGTGATCACCTTCCTTTTTCACGTTAACTTTCACATTAACTAGGTTAACGTGGGAGTTAACGTGGCTTATTGGGGCTTGTGTGGGTTCCTTCCAACGTTAGTGACAATGTTTGGTGTCACTAACGTTGTCGACCACCTTGTTTCTTCACGTTAGCTTCCACGTTAACTAGGTTAACGTGGGAGTTAATGTGGCTTATTGTGACTTGGCCAACGTTAGTGATAAAGTTGAATGTCACTAACGTTGGCTTCCCCTTTACTTCTTAACGTTAGAGGCCACGTTAACTAAGTTAACGTGGCAACTAACGTGGCCACTTATGAGCTTGGTCCAACGTTAGTGATAATGTTAAGTGTCACTAACGTTGGCTCCATTTCCTTTCTTCCACGTTAGAGTTCACGTTAACTTAGTTAACGTGACTCTTAACGTGGGCAATGATGGCTTCGAGAGCGTTATTGGCAATTACTTTTCTCATTAACTTTGCAAGTTACTCCCATTCCACGTTAGTGTTAACGTTAGTCTAACTAACGTAGCCACTAATGTGGTTCTTCTTTGCTTCCTTTGTCCTGAAATCAAGCAATAAAGTGCATCAAAGTTCTAGTCCAAGTCATGGGAAATGCAACATCCAATTTGTCATTAAATTCATGAAAAATCCTCATGAAATCATGTAAAGTGCACAATGTATGCTTGAATCAAGATGTAAGTGAATATCTACCCAAAACTAGCTTATTTCCTAAGGAAATGCATGAAACTACCCTAAAAATAGTAAAGAAAAGGTCAGTAAAACTGGCCAAAATGCCCTGGCATCACAACACCAAACTTAAAACTTGTTTGTTCCTAAGCAAGTACTGGAACAAGAGAATGATGAATGGAATGCCAAGAGAAATGAGTCATTCTTGTGGAGGTCATGCCCCCTGGTTTTATGGTGGTTTCATGCATAGCAACTTAGGTTCATTCCTGGCTTTCAGACCTTTATCATGTCCTAGAATACTCACTGTGATTGCATCCCATTAGACTTTTATTCATTAATCCTTTTGTTGTCATTTCAGGGCTTATTTTTGTTCTTAGGCTAAGTGCTCTGTAAGGGGACAACTCTTTAAAATAAGCTTTCAGCCAACACTCCCGAACCAGTTGGTTCAAGGTGCTAAGTGTTGAAGCACCCCTAAGGACTTACTTGCTCAAGTCTCTCCCCCATACATACACACTACATGCATATAGTTTATTTATTTTCTTTTCTTGAGACCTTGGTGTCCAGCACCTCTTTGGGTTACTAAATGCTCTGTAGTGAGGGTTACTCTTGATAGTGGACTTTCAGCTGATAATCCCGAGTTAGTTAACCCAAGTTACCAAGTGATAAGGCACCCCTAAGAGCTTATTCATCCAAGTAGATCCCTCACACAGGAGCACCACAGACACATGCCTCAAGATTAAAACCATTGGTGCCTAGCCTTATTGCTTACTCTTTTTCTTTTATTTTTTAACCTTTATTGTTCTTTCCCTTTTTCTTATTAGGATCTTCTTTTTTAGCTAGTCTCATGGGGTGTGTCTCAAGCATAGTATTCATGATAGATAGTTGTCCTCCCACCTTGTGGTTGAACCAACTTAGCTAACTTATGATCACACCATAAACTCATGAACTTACTCCATAGTATGAACTCCACTCTGGTCTTTTGTAAAACACTCATTCTCTTTTTCATTTGATTCAAAGGGACAAGCATACAAGTAAGCAAAGTAAGGATGCAGTGACATAAAGACTAGCAAACATAGACCTCTTCAACACAAAAACTTAAAAGACAGAATTTAAAAAGGTTTAAACTAACATGGAAGCAAGTTCTATTTCATACAATATCTTCCTTATTTAAAGCATAGAGAAAGATGGACCAAAGAAGGAACTCCACCACCTTTTACTCTTGTGGATGCCCATGCTTTCCTCCTTGTTTGTCTTCTTTGTGTCCTCTTGCATTCCCTCACATCCGTGCCAATCTTGCTTGCTTCCAATCCTTAAGTGCTTTCCTCACTGATTCATGACTCTCTTCCACCCTTTGTCTTTCTTCTTGTGCTAATTCATCCCTCATTTCTTCATACCTTGTGACTCCTGGATGCAATATAGGCAGATGTCCTACCAAGTAACCGAGCCTGGCTTGAGTATTTATATGATGCCCAGTCTCGCAGGTAAACTCCTTCTGCGAATGCCCTTTGCTCATCCAATAGTTCTGCCTGCTCTATTTGTCTTCGATGCATCTCATATATATGTGCACCTTGATGTGCTTGGATGTTGATTAGCCTCTGGATGGATTCTTGTTGCTCATTTTGCCTTTGTTCCATCCTGTGGAATGTTTCACTCCATTGTTGTCCTTGACTCAGTTGCTGATCCATCATTTGCTTTTGCCACTCCCCTTGTTGAGTCATCCATCTTGAGAGTGACTCCTCTTGCTGCCCCATCATCTGTAGTTGAAGTTTTCTCTGTGCTCCTTGGCTTTCCAAATATTGTCGAGATAGCCCATCAATGGCCTCCTGCAATTGGTGCATATCCAAGGTGGCTGGTGCTTGTCCTTCTACGACTTGTCCTTCTACTACTTGAGGGGCTGGCCTCTTCCTTTGCTTCCGTTGAGGCAGGGGGGATGCGGTAGCATGTATTCGTTGAACGGTTATTGGAATGCCCTCTTTTATCCACACGGGGTCCTCATCTTCAAACACCACCCCAGCTTTCTTGCACAGTCGGTAGATAGTGCTGGGGTAACCTAATGTTCCCCTTGAGTCGCTTTTCTCTGCCATTTTTCTAATGCCTTCTGCTATGAGTTCATGAACCTTGATCTCTCCTCCTTTGAGTATACAGTGCACCAGTATGGCTCTCTTGAGATTCACCTCCGAATTGTTCGCTGCTGAGAGGATGGACCTCCTTACAATTTCGAACCACCCTTTTGCTTCTGGGTTGAGATCTGCTCTCTTGATGAACCTTGGTCTCCTATCTGCATATCTTTCCCAGTCAGCTCCTGGTACACAAATGTCTTGCACAATCTGGTCATGATTAGGGTTGTTGTCTATTCTTGAATGATAACTCTCTTCTTCAAACGGTATGGACCGCAGCTTTAATGCCCTCATGACACTCATGGGACCAAAATCCACAATCTTTCCTCTCACAAAGCTTGTATATGACTCATCTGCCTTATCATATCGGACCGCATTTGCATAAAACTCTCTTATAAGATTTGTATTCACCTTAATGACCGGATCAGTGAGGAGCTCCCATCTTCTCTTTTCTACCTTCTTTGTGATTTCGGGACACTCAGTTTTCCTAACTTGAAATCCCAGCTCATAAATGATCTCCTTATCCACCATCCACCCGTATTGCAATGCATGGTGCAAGCTTCTAAATCTCTTTTCATCATACGGGTGTTGCTCCATATGTTCCTTTCCATTCCTTCTTTTAGAGCTCGAAGATGCCATGAATGAGGGTTAATGTGTGAAGTTGGCAAGGGTGTGGAGACTTTCGGTTGTTTAGGGTTGAGGAAATGCTTTGCTTCGAAATGGATAAGTGTGAAGAGTGGGTGTGGAGTGTGAAGCTAGGGTACGGAATAAGGATCACTTATATAGAGAGGTTGTGAGTGAATGGAGGGTGTGGATTGATGGAATGGTTGTTTGATGGACGGTTGGGGTTGTGCATGGAGAAAGGACAAGGATCATCACTTTGTGAGGGTTATTGGTTCGGTCTTCAAGAGTCTCCTTTCTTCAATGTTGCATGGCAACATTTTCCAATGCATTCCTTCTTCAGACAAGTGTGTAGTCCCTCTTCATGAAGTGGCCGAGCCTTTCTCATTTAATTGTCCAATCAATCTCCTTCAATGCTCCTCTCCTTTTCCCTATAAAGATCAAATAAGAAAAGTAAGAATTAATATCATAAAAAAATCAATTTAAATTTTACGGCTAGAATAATAAAGGGAAGAAAAGATTAGATTGTTTATTCATGAACTCCAACTAACTAACTAACTGTGTATCCTTATATGCACATTGGTGGCACCATGGGGTGACACCAAACTTAGTTTCGAGCATTGTGATGGAAAGGTTGTTGTTCAAAGCACCAAGACTAGCATGCTCTGGGTTGCATTCATGCTTTCTTGGCATGCTTTGAATACCAAACTTGTTCTTCACTATATACTGCATAATAAGGATTTCACCAAGTGTTTGTCAAGTTTGGGTTGGAGTTCATAAATATTGACTTATTCACTATTTTCTAAAAGCATATAAAACATGGGTTACCTCCCATGAAGCGCTTCTTTAGCGTCACTAGCTTGACGTTTTGCCTTCATCAGGGAGGTTGATAATGCTTGAAGTCTTCTCCTCTGGCAGTGGACTTATATCCATTGGTTGTATCAATGATCTCTACATGTTCCAAGGAGAGAACTCTGTTGATAGTGAAGACCTTAGGTAACTGAGATGGTACAGTGGGGAGATTAGGGGGATATCTGGGAAGTAAGCTGAGATCACTTTATCCCCTGGAGAGAAGTCTTCCGTAGGGATCTTCTTGTTCCTCCACCTCCTTGGTACCTTCTTCTTTGTTCCCTTTGATGTTGCCTTACTCTTTGTGACCTCTTCTTCTAAGGGAATTTTGTTGTTGTCTTCACATGTCTCTGGTGGTTTAGGTTCCTCCAACTTTTCCTTGAGCTGTGACAATTGCTGTTTGCCTTGTTTATCAACCGAGGGCTTTCCCAAATGGGCTGGTTGTGCTTCAGTGCTTGCTTCCTCTTTCAGTATCTCATGATGATCTTTGCTTGGTTCTTTGTTCTCTTGATCTGCTTCTTGTGAGAGTTGGAAGACATTGAAGCTGAGTCGTTCATCATGGATCCTCAATATTAGCTCCCCTTGCTCCACATCTATGAGTGCTCTGGCTGTAGCTAGGAATGGTCTTCCCAATATGATTGGGTGAGTGTGACTTTCTTCCATGTCCAGGATGACAAAGTCTGTTGGGAGGAAGTATTTCCCAACCTTTAACAACACATTTTCTACCACCCCTATTGCTTGTTTTTGAGTTTTGTCAGCCAGCCTGATGACTACATCTGTGGGCATTATCTCATTGATCTGCAGCCTCTTCACCAGGGATAAGGGCATTAAGTTGATGCTTGCTCCCAAATCGCAGAGTGCTCTATCAAACATTGTTTCCCCTATCGCACAGGGGATATGAAAACTCCCTGGGTCTTTTCTTTTTGCAGGCAACTCTGATTGAATGAGGGCGCTGCACTCCTTGTTCATCACTATAGTTTGGCCTCCCTTGAGTGAGCTTTTCCTGGGAAGAAGTTCCTTCATATACTTGATGTATGCAGGCATTTGTTGGATGGCCTTGATGAATGGTATGTTTACATGCAGAGACGCAAACAAATCTAGAAACCTTGAGTATATTCTCTTCTCCACAGCACCATTGAGCAGTTGGGGAAAGGGTGCATAGAGTCTCAACAGCTCTTGTTGTGAGATCTCTGGTTCTTGATGATCTTTTTCCTTCTTCTCTACTGAGGTATCTTCAGGTTGTTCTGACAGCTTGCTTGGCTTGTCCTCAGTCTCCTTATCACTTATAGTGACCATCTTGCAATCTTCCCATCTTACTTTCTTTGTTTCACCTCTCGAATTCTTCTCTGTGTCACTTGGGAACCCATCTGTGGGTTCGGGAATTTGCTCAGAGAGATACCCCACTTGGGATTCCAACCTCTTGATCGTGTCTCCTTGGTGCTTGAAACTGGCTCGCACTTCCTCCTTGAACAACTTGTTGTCTTAAATCTCCTTGCCTATGCCTTCAAGTAGATTCTCAATCCTTGAGAGTCTGTCATCAAATGATGATAGGTTGGGACTAGAGGTGGAAGGATGAGGTAAGTTATTTTGGTTTTGATATGAATGTGGAGAGGTGTTGTTATGAGGGTGTTGATATGGTCTAGATGTGAAATGTTGGTGGGCTGCATTGTTGGGATTTGGCCGTCTTTGATCAAGGCTTTGGTCTTGTTGATTTTCCCACCCAAAGTTTGGGTGATTCCTCCATCCAGGGTTGTAGGTCTTGGAGTATGGATCATGGTTCTGCCTAGGTGAATTCCCAATGTAGTTGGCTTGCTCCTGACTACCCTCTGCTTCTTCATTCACTCCTTCTTAGGTTGTTGATGAAGTGGTGATTGCTGCTACTTGGTTCCTCTCCATCTTCTTGGTGAGGTCAGCCAGCTGCTGGGTAATGAGCTTGTTTTGGGCCAGCAGAGCATCTACATTGTTTAGCTCCATTACTCCTCTCGTGTTCCCTCTTTCGGAAGCATAGAAGTAGTCATTCTCTGCTACAGTTTCAATGACATCTATGGCCTCTTCAATGGTCTTCTCTTGTTCAAAGATCCTCCGGATGAATGGTCTATGGCCTTCTTTGACTCATAAGAGAGCCCTTCATAGAAAATGTGCAGCTGCACCCATTCATTGAACATATCTGGTGGGCACCTCCTTGTTAGGTCTTTAAACCTCTCCCATGCTTCATACAGAGTCTCACCATCTTGTTGCCTGAAAGTTTAGACCTCAGCTCTCAGCCTATTGATTCGTTGAGGAGGGTAAAATCTTGCTAAGAATTTGTTCACCACATCTTCCCAAGTTGTCAAGCTCTCCTTTGGGAAAAACTCCAGCCACTTGGCTGCCTTATCCTTGAGTGAGAATGGAAATAAGAGCAGTCTATAGGCGTCAGGATGAACACCATTAGACTTCACTGTGTCACATATTCTCAGGAAGGTGGTTAGATATTGATTGGGGTCTTCTTGGACACCTCCTCCGAACGAACAGTTATTCTGAACAAGGGTGATGAGCTGTGGTTTTAGTTCAAAATTGTTGGCATGGATGGTTGGCTTTTGAATGCTACTTCCACAGTTTCCTGGGTTTGGATTGATGTAAGAGCCTAAAACTCTTCTATCCTCCCCAGCATGATTTGCTCGTCCTCGATGGTTGTGAGCTTCTTCTTCACGATGGTTTTCCATGTTTTCTTCCATGTTTGGTTCAAAGTATTCCTCAAAGTGTTCCTCCTCTTCTTCAGCACCAACTACACGTTTTTCTCTTGCCTCCCTCCTTAGTCTAAGGAAGGTTCTCTCAGGTTCAGAATCAAAAGAAGTTGAAGCCCCACTTCTTCTCCCTGTCATACAACCAACAAGTACAAGCAAAGAGAATAGGTGCAGAAAGTATATCTATCAGAAGTACTGTTAGTGTGAATGATGCAATATATCAAACAGTTAATGGGTTAGTGAAATGAATGGTAAATAACAAAGAAAAAGTAGGGGAAGGGAAGAAATTAACTAAAACAGAAAGTAAATGACTCAAACAGAAAATTAAATCAAACAAAAATAAAATGCTCAATCTAGTTATCCTCCAATTTAATCATTGTTGATGCACAATCAATCCCCGGCAACGGCGCCATAAACTTGATGCACGGAAAACTTGTCTCATAACAAATTTCCCTTCGACAAGTATACTGAATTTGACGTCAAGTAAAAACTCACAATAGAGTGAGGTCGAATCCCACAGGGATTGATTGATCAAGCAACTTTAATTAGAGGAATGTTCTAGTTGAGCGAATCAGAATTTGAGTGAGAATTGCAGAAAATTAAATGGCTGAAAAGTAAATAACAGAAAAGTAAATGCTAGAAATAAAAAGCTGAATGTAAATGACGGAAAGTAAATTGCAGAATCTTAAATGGAATGGGTAATTGCTCATAAAAGTAAATGACAGAAATAAAGAGAATGGGTAAGATCAGAATGGGAGTTCATTGGCTCAGGAGATGTTGCATTCTCCGGATCAATTCATTTTCATCTCTTCCTCAATCAATGCACTCATTGATCTCTTTGGCAATCTTAAGTGATTGAATTACAATTCCTTGTAATTCAATCTCTCAAATCTTGATCAATAGTCAATTCCTTGGTCAATTGCTCATGAGAAGAGATGAAGTATGGTCACTGATTATACCACATGCATTTCCCAAATCAAGTGTTGAGAGGATTATAGTCACATATCCATCCAAACCTAATTTGGTCCAGCATGAGAAAGCATTTCTAGCATGATCTCTTCATTCCTCTTTCAAGGTTCAGAAGAGATCCAAGTTTGAATAGCTTCTTTCCAAGATAACTACCCAATTGGATGAAGATCGAAAGCTTTCAAGTAAAATCAAGAGAAAAGATAGAAGAAGAATAATGAAAACTAGTATTGATCCATCAAATTACAACAGAGCTCCCTAACCAATGAAAGGGGTTTAGTTGTTCATAGCTCTGGAAAATGAAAACAAAGATGGAGAATACATGATGAAACTAGAAGTGCAGAGAAAGTAAAATACAGAGAGTAGTTCTATGCCAAGAGGCTCCCTATAATTTCCAACTCCTCAAATAATTCAAAGCTACTCCTATATGTACTACTCTTCTGATCTTCTAGTTGCATCTTCAAGTCTTGGGTATGGGCCTTTGGATCTTGAGTTTGAAGCAGTTATCTTCTTCATTGGGCTTGGCTTTACTTGCAGAGAGAAGTGTGAAGTGGGCAGAGACTTAGCTCGGGACGTTAGTGATGTAACGTTCAGTGAAATATGGGTTCGAGAACGTTAGTGACAATCACCTTTTCACTAACGTTCCTCACCCAAGTAAGAGCCACGTTATCTTCAACGTTAGTGACGTTCATACGTCTCTTAGTGC